>NW_018405619.1:936868-1103477 GCF_002113885.1 Mizuhopecten yessoensis
GTGAGTGTCTCGTAAGTCTAATATAGTAGACTGGATGTAAGGGTGGGTGAGTGTCTCGTAAGTCTAATATAGTAGACTGGATGTAAGGGTGGGTGAGTGTCTCGTAAGTCTAATATAGTAGACTGGATGTAAGGGTGGGTGAGTGTCTCGTAAGTCTAATATAGTAGACTGGATGTAAGGGTGGGTGAGCAGACATATTTTAGAGATTGTAATACTTGTACCTTTTACATGTGACACTATAATAAAGTAATTTGAATTGAATTTGAATTCGTTAACATTGTCATACCTATAAAACATACACATTTACACTCATTCATTAGACTCTAAATTCATTTAACATTCTGTGGGTGGATTTGTTTACTCCAGACCAAATGACACAGATAGACAGACAGACAGATGATCAAAAACTAACTAAAACTTCTCCTCCGTTAGTACCATTGCGGACTAAAAAAATGTTTGTTAGCATCTGGAGCACTTGACATGTCAATTAAGGTAAATCAAATACAGAAAAAAGCAACTGTATGACATAAATAACATTAAAACACAACAGAAATAATTCACTTAGTATTCTGAGCTAGGAACAAGGAAAAAGACAAACTGTTTGTTAACCATTTCTTTTCTCATTAATGTCTGACCCTCAAGTCAATCAAAACAACGCCTACACTGTACCAAGACAGCTGTTTGTATTTTCTAGATCTATAGCTTGGTTACATTATCATAAAGGCAATTCTTTGATACTGGGTTACATCATGTGGAAATGAAATTTGTTTTTAGATTTCAAATAGCAATCTAAGGTTACGTACATCATGTGAAATTTAATTTAATTTTTATTTTTGAAATAGTTGGGTTACATTATATCTCGGGGACTTCTTTTGTTCATAATTAATTACCATGTTGAATGAAAAGTATTTGCAAAATTTTAATTTCCTCAATCTTTTGCACTATTTTTATCAAAATTTACAAAGTCACTATATATATATATATGCACACATGCTATTAAATCTTTCATCAACTGCAGTAAATTGTTATTTGATGTTTCATATACATTGGTTTTTATTTTCCAGATATTTTCCTTTATCAACCTCATGTTGTCTTTATCTCACATCGATTGTTTCTTATCCATCAAACCGAGTTATCTCACATCGATTGTTTCTTATCCATCAAACCGAGTTATCTCACATCTTAACGATCACCATATTATCCTTACAAAGCAATACATCTATCAAGGACATTTCTTGGCCCAAAAGGTAGGTTATCTTCCTCTAGAACTGTAAAACACAACACTTAACTCTTTCCATTGCCTCCCCATATTCTCGTAAGCAATTTCGACAATCTATCTGACAGATCCACAAACATTTTTAGCACCTAGATCATCACTTAAAGCTGTGTAGAGTACCAGAGTTTCTATTAGCCAGAACCAGTCCAACCTCCGCCCTTCCATTACTGGTATCTGCCCGATAATCTCACAAACAGATAAATGAAATAAAAGAACACCCCATCTTCCTCCCTCAAAACATCTTAACTGAGTGATGCACTTACACATTTACTGATATCTTGAAACTTACCAGAAGTACATTGCAACTGTATTGCAAGAACATAATGATTTACCAAGCACATACATGTGCAACTGACGAAGAACATAGGAAGCTCACCAAGTACAAAGCAATTGACCGCGTGTATATAGCAACAGACCAAGTACATAGCAACTAACCGAGTTCATAGCAACCGAACAAGGACATAGTAACCAAACGAGTTCTTAGCAACTGAACAAGGACATAGCAACCAACCGAGTTCATAGCAACCGAACAAGGACATAGTAACCAACCGAGTTCTTAGCAACTGAACAAGGACATAGCAACCGAGTTCATAGCAACCGAACAAGGACATAGCAACCAAGTTCATAGCAACCGAACAAGGACATAGCAACCAACCAAGTTCATAGCAACCAACCAAGTTCATAGTAACCGAACAAGGACATAGCAACCAATATTGTACAGTCAAACATTGATTTTCCTAACTTTGAGGTCAGGAAAATTTTGAAACATCGAGACTTAGACACACAAATGTTGAACTTCGAACATCTTTGAAACCTGCATAAGATGGAATGTGGTTGTTAAATGACAGAACACAAGGCATATTTTTTAGTTGAAAACTACTAATATTGGATTAATTGCAATTAGAAAAATAAATTTGATGAATTTGTTCACTGTAATTGGCATGTTTTTCAATGTTCTTTTTCCACTTCGCTTTATTAGTTGTAAGTTTCAACGATTTCCTAAACATCAGGCCTTGATTTAGGTCGAAACAGCGAGAATTTCGACTTATTAAAGTTTGATTTATAAATGGAATATCAGTAGTGTTATACAAGACAAAAATCCGGACTTTGCAGTAAAGTTCAACATATTTAAATGATTTTCTGAATCTTCAAAGTTCGATTTAAAGAAGTTTGCCAGTACATAGCAACTGACTTAGTGAATAGCAACTGATCCAGTACATAAAAACTGAATACAAGTATATAGCAACTGAGTTGTTATATAACCGAAGCAATTAACCAACAGAAAAACTCTTCTCAATGTCCGTATACTTATAATTCCTGGAGACTGACGACTATAGATGTCGTCGGAGTGGCTATATCCCAGCACACATATAGCAGCCTCTCTAGACATTATTCTCTGGAGACTGACGATTATAGATGTCGTCGGAGTGTCTATATCCCAGCACACATATAGCAGCCTCTCTAGACGTTGTTCTCATTAACATGATGGAAGTACTTTGGTCTCCTCCTCAAGATCTTAAGTTTACCATTGATACAAAAGGAATGTGGCTATTTTGGTCTTTGTTTAATTTCCGATTTTACCCTGCACACAGCAGTTTACCTTCCACGACTCAATTACTGAAAGCCTGATTAGCTTAATTGCCAAATCAGCAAATATTTTTTATCAGAAATAATTCCTAAAACTCTGAAATTTGAGATAAAAGTTTCATAAGGATTCAAAATAATAAGCTGCGAACAAAACATAGAAAAAAATAAAACGTTTGATAATCTGGGATTAAAAAATTAGGAAAGTATTTTGTACAATGTAAGATAACAATGGTCTAAATAATCAAATCGCATGGCATTGTTAGCTTAATTGACTCCACATTAAAGAACTAAACTTGATTTCAGCTCATAGAATTATGTATGATATATCAAATCTGAATGCAAATCTAAAACAAATCCACATGTGTAGATCTTCATACTTTATACAAAATACTGAAATTTCTAGTTAACATTTTTTTCCTCAAGCTGACAAACTGCTTTTAAAAATATGTACATAAGCGCTGACACTGTCAGCTTCCTCAATGACGCTAATTGTTCCTGGTCTTAACACGGGCAGCTACAATGATACTTCTGCTTTGACAACTAAACAGCAGTTTTGGCACAGTAGGTCCGACTTGTCTAAAATTAGAACAACTAGACGCCCCATGAAGAGGTTGTTCACACATAATTTCAATCTCAGAGTCAGCTAGAATTAGAACAACTAATAGGCACCCTATGGATAGGTTGTTCACATTTATTTCTAACTCAGATCTAGAGTCAGCCAGTATTTGATAAACCCACCTATCATATCGGGAACAGACTTTACCTTCCATAGGACCTGGTCCAGACCCTTAATTGCTTAAGTATAAACATACCCTAATCGCTTGAACCTTGATCTTCTAAAGACTGAGTTAGCTTCTGATTAAAATTTAGACAATGCTGTCATTTATCAAGATGTTGCAATGCATAGGAGAATAGTATTTCTGATCGACCACTGTGTATATCACTCACACTGCATGGCATCTATAATAAAAAGCAATAAATCCCAAGTAGAAAAAGAAGACCCTTCCAAGGCAGAATATTCTTCATCTTTTCTAATCATTAAATTTACAACATAGGGAATGTTTACTATTTTGGGGGCTGTGGCTCAACTGGCTTTGGAATTGGGAATATTGTGTCGCAGCACACCAAAGTGGGATTTTCAAAATTATACTGAATACTTATTTTTAAGAAAATCTAATATGAACTAAAGACTTAAAACAAAATTATTTACGAAAGATTTTTAGTTTTAGATTTTGCAATTCATTTGAAAACAAGATGATAATTTTTTTTAAATTGCGAAATTTTAATGGGATTTCTGGAAAAAATTGCACTATTTTCCATTGTGAATTAAGCTGATTTTCCACTCATAAAGGCTATACAAAACCCTGAACATTTTCTCCAGTTCAGTGTTATTGCTCTCACAGTTATAAAAAATACTCTCCATTAGAATTCCCATAATTTCTTAATGATAGACTGAAAGCTGGTAAGCGACCATTTTTAAGGTTAACTCCATACCCACTAACAAGGGGTTAATAAATCTCCATGTTGACCTCACACGGCCTGCCAGTATTAACACTTCCTGTATCTTGTCACACCCCATTGATCACGCTCACACATCACAAATTACCGCCAATAGACTTCCCACTGAGTGCCCAACAGGGTAGGCCCTTATAATGGTTTAAATGATTTGTAGCATCACTCTAGGGGAACTGAATTTAAGTCAAGAAACTAATGTGTGATCAGTGCAACATCAAGAAACTAGCATAAAGCTTCAACATTTTAAAAAGCACTGGACGCACTAGATTCCAAAGACTTCACTGTTATTGTCCTAAAAAACAATATCTATTTCTCAGAATATTTTCATTTTGAAATAGGTATCATTGCATCTAAACTCCGAACCATCATTAGCAAAATATTTAAATATTTTGTTGCTAAAAATTTACCATGATGGTTTATATTAGTGAAGGCGTGGGGGGGGGGGTTAACTCATGACACAGAGGTACGTCAGCACATGAACATTGGACTACATTTAGCTTGTGGTGAATTTGTTTAACTTTGATCATGCTGTAATACCATACATGCTATATAAGTGATGTGATTTTTAATTATTAACATGTCCTTTCTATATTTATAAATGTTATTTGTAAGATGTGCACTGTGTGTAGCCCTAAATGACTTGACTATTAAAATCTTGTACCGTGGTAGCAGTAAGACAAAAGATTTAAGAGTTATCAACATCTGAAGGTATAATGCTATAGCACCAATCTCCCAACAATAAATGTAGAAGTATAAAGTTATTAAAATATTTACAGTATAAATCTCCCTGGATCTTCTTATGGTCATATCCAACAGTCCAATGGTTGTATATACCGTGTATATCTACAAATGGTCAGGTTTAACAGTCAGATGGTTGTATATACCGTGTACATCTACAAATGGTCAAGTTTAACAGTCGGGAGTCGAAGTAATATAGGATGGACCACTAAAGGTGTGTTTGCAAGGTTATAGACAGTATTTATCCCCATAGGGTCAGGTTTAACAGTCAGATGGTTGTATATACCGTGTATATCTACAAATGGTCAGGTTTGACTGTCAGGAGTCAAAGTAATATAGGACGGACCACTAAAGGTGTGTTTGCAAGGTTATATACAGTATTTCTCCCCATAGGATCAGGTTTAACAGTCAGGAGTTAAAGTATTATAAAATGGACCACTATGGGTGTGTTTGTTAGGTTATATATGGTATATATCCATACAGGGTCAGGTTTGACTGTCAGGAGTCAAAGTAATATAGGATGGACCACTAAAGGTGTGTTTGCAAGGTTATATACGGTATTTATCCCCATAGGGTCAGGTTTAACAGTCAGGAGTCAAAGTATTATAAGATGGACCACTATGGGTGTGTTTGTTAGGTTATATATGGTATTTATCCATACAGGGTCAGATTTGACTGTCAGGAGTCAAAGTATTATAAGATGGACCACTATAGGTGTGTTTGTTAGGTTATATATGGTATTTATCCATACAGGGTCAGATTTGACTGTCAGGAGTCAAAGTATTATAGGATGGACCACTATGGGTGTGTTTGCAAGGTTATATATGGTATATATCCACACAGGGTCACACTAACAGAAACAGGTGCCCAGGAAGTGATTGAGGAACCCACTAACAGATCTGGTTATACAGTGGAGCTATGACAGACCCTCCACCAGGCTATGTTCTTCACAGTAGGGCCAGAAGCTAACTGGAGTCAAGTAGCTGTCAAATTTACACAGACATGTCTGCAGCCTCCTCTCAATCTCAGCACCAATCAAACACTTACCACTGAAGGTGGAAGGAGTTAACAAATCACATGGCTCACTAATGTAGTAAAATCAAAAAGACATTCAACTCTAACAAACTGATTTTAGGGTCTGGTAAAAATCAATCAGACCATGAATGTGAAAAGCTCTGGTAGATTTAAATATTCTTTAACTCAAAATGTAATCTTTAAATATAACTTTCAAATAATGTTATGCAGTAATTTATTTGAATTTAAATTTGAAATGAATCATAATATATAGAATACATAGTTTTACTTATAGTTTTCAACTATTTTTTAAAACATTCAAAATCAAAAAATTGTATTAAGTTTTAAGATGTTGAATCTTCAATCTCAGACAATAAATAATTAAAATTCTTTAATGGATACGCATGTTCACATTATTGGGGTCTGATACAGTTACATGCTACCCGACACTGTAACATGTTGTTTTAGAGTTATCTCCCTTGCTTTTTTTAATTAGCTCATGTAGTCTTTTGTAACGCAAGTTAAAAAACTCAAAATAACTTGTATCTCCAGATTTTTACGCGTGGAAATCTTTTGGAAAACCAGAACATTTGATGGATTAAGCTAGCAGTTTATATTTGATCCTTAAGGATCCCTGTCCCACTGCTGGCAACGCACTAGAGAATTCTACCATAGTTTTTCCATAAATAGAGTAGCTTCCCCTTTACTTCATTTACATATAATAGCTCTACTGGAATAGATCAGGGGACTATGGCTGATTAGGTAGCTTTAATTAACTCATTCACCCCTGAAATTTCATAATGAACTATTCCAACCTTTGAATTGGAAGAGTTTAAATGTGTCTTCAGTAACTGTTTGTGATCGGAGGCTCAGTGTTCAAAACATGGCCTGACCCAGTCATACTTGCCAACCCCCTTCCTATTTAGGAAGGAGTCTCCCGACATGGACCCTAAATTTATCATTTTCAACCAGTGAAGTTGCTAAACTATTCCTATATTTTAAGATCTAACGATTTCATTTGAAAGAATAGCTCAAAATATGTCATTTTAAAGGGTATTATGGCTCTAGCAGTGGTGGATCCAGAGGTTTTTTTGGGGCTTCAAGACATCCCCCCCCCCCCCCCCCCCCCCCCCCTCTCTACCGTGGGAATTTTCTTTAAAAATCGTGTATTTTCACCATTTTCCTCAATTTTTCCTCATATGGAAATCCCCAACCCCGGGAAATTTGGAAACCCCCCAGATAGGCTCTGGATCCGCCATTGTCTAGGCGGTATATACACTCATTTTATTTAGGTTTTAAATTTGAGAGTGCAGAATATCCCCGATGGAAATCTCCAAAAGTTGGAAAGTAGGCCCAGCTAGTTGTACTTCTATTCTGAGAGCCAATAGAACACTATTGGAGATATTTGTTCCTTATTCATTTAATCTTTATCATTTTTGCATAAAAAAAACCCCACAAGGTATGGATTTTTTTCCAGAAATTATTTAATAAAGCTACTGTCAAGCTTACAATAAAAGTTTCTAATTCACAGTTACAGTTTTTGATCATGGTACAGGGATCCTTAAAATGCCAAATGATATGATCCATTTGGTTGCCTAAGTTATTTCAGGTCCCCTATATAAAATTATCACATACTCCGGCTGCTATGCCATTTACAATACCAACATCACATAAATTTTCAAACTTTCTGTAACAAATGTGTTATATCACCCTATGTAAAGTCACCATGACCAATTACAATGATGTCACAAATTTACAGCAAAAGGTTTTTCCTAATGAATACTTGTAAATTGCTGAAGAGAACCCATAGATTTGGCCAAGATGATGTTTTTTACCTCATAAAAAGTGTAGAGGAAACCTGAAGGCAACAGTATACGTATGTAAATATTACCTTCTAAACAACAAACACACAAAAGTTACCTGACATTTAAAAACAATTAAAAGTCCAAATGATAGATAACTCAAAAAGCTTATTAGCATATAATTTACATATTCATGAGTTTTTAAGTGTCAGGTATTTCACCAAGTTGAATATATTCTAAAATCGAAACATAAGTTTGTATGTTATGCAAAATATTTTTAAACATTCTGATAATTAAAGTTGACATTCATGCACATTCCTGCCAAATTGAAGCATTTCTTTCCAAAATCATATTTATACATAGAAGAGCATTCTGTTTGTTATACATACAAACATATATGAAAGATGACATGAGATTGGAAATACAAAGTCAGTTTGCAGCCAAGAAATTCAGCAATTATAACAATTTAATTATCATCAACCTTCTTGCCAAAATTACTTCCAATTGATATTTTTTAAGACACAGGCGATTAATGAGAACAGAACAATCTCCCAATTTAACCCTTTCACCACCATAGACCATAATGGACTCATCCTGATAAATGCATGGTAGAGTCCATTAGAGTTACCTCAGGGGTTGAAAGGTTAAGAAAGCGTGGGAGGGAAATATAATAATGGCACCCTCTAATTACATTGTCTACAGTACAGCTGATTATTTATATGTCTTAACATTACCGCCAACAAAGATGTACCTAACCTCAGCTATATTTAAAACAATGGTTTTGTACAGACATTTCCATCTTTACACCCTCTTTGTTCTGTTAACATTTAGACCAATTGCATTTTTCTGACTACTTGCATCTTCAAGCAGCAGTCATCACTTCAATTACTCTGCTTGTGATGTAGTAAATATGTGTATGTATTGTCCGGATCATACAGCAACTATAATCCACCAACTCCCAACTGACGAGGTTCTATTCTGTAAAATCCTGACTAACAAGGTTCTGCTCTACAAACTCCCAACTGATGAGGTTCTATTCTGTAAAATCCTGACTAACAAGGTTCTGCTCCACAAACTACCAACTGATGAGGTTCTGTTCTGTAAAATCCTGACTAACAAGGTTCTGTTCTACAAACTTCGAACTGATGAGGTTCTATTCTGTAAAATCCTGACTAATGAGGTTCTGCTCTACAAACTCCCAACTGATGAGGTTCTATTCTGTAAAATCCTGACTAATGAGGTTCTGCTCCACAAACTACCAACTGATGAGGTTCTATTTTGTAAAATCCTGACTAATGAGGTTCTGCTCTATAAACTCCCAACTGATGAGGTTCTATTCTGTAAAATCCTGGCTAACAAGGTTCTGCTCCACAAACTACCAACTGATGAGGTTCTATTCTGTAAAATCCTGACTAACAAGGTTCTGCTCCACAAACTCCCAAATGATGAGGTTCTATTCTGTAAAATCCTGACTAACAAGGTTCTGCTCCACAAACTACCAACTGATGAGGTTCTATTCTGTGAAATCCTGACTAACAAGGTTCTGCTCTACAAACTCCCAACTGACAAGGTTCTATACTGTGAAATCCTGACTAACAAGGTTCTGTTCTATGAACTCTCAACTGACGAGGTTCTATTCTGTAAAATCCTGACTAAGGAGGCTCTGCTTTACAAACTCCCAACTGACGAGGTTCTATACTGTGAAATCCTGACTAACAAGGTTCTGTTCTACGAACTCCCAACTGATGATGTTCTATACTGTGAAATCCTGACTAACAAGGTTCTGTTCTACGAACTCCCAACTGACAAGATTCTATACTGTACAATCCTGACTAACGAGGCTCTGGTCTACAAACCTGGATCCAGAAGAAAAACATTTTTTTATACATTTCTACCTATAAGAAGGTCTATTGTACTAATCCCCTGAATGAAGAGGTTCTAATAGACAATCCTTGGAATAATTAATATTTTCTTTACAGATTAAAAGTGTCTTGACTAATGAGGTTCAATGTACATGCAGAAGCCAGGCTGTCCGCCAAGTTCGAAATAAAAGTTAATTATTCGAAGGCCAATCAAAGTACCTGTGCCAACTAAGTGTTCCGTTCCAACAATAGTCAGTTCTAAATTCATTAGAAACATTCAATCTGAATCAGCTTTGATGTGGTCTAAGATATATTTTGGACAAAAAAAAACATTGTTTATAAATCAACAACAACATTCCATAACTGATACCTAGAATCTTTAGTTACAAACACCTGTATCATTATCTCGTTATCTTACCTGTACAGTCTGATAATTAGCCCAAACTACTGTCGTAGCTATCCCAACCTCTGAAAAATTCATCATCCAGTACTGTATCGGAACTTAATTAAACACAGTTGTCCAGCATGAATCTTATGTCAAATATCCAGATAGAAACAATTATCATAAATCATCAGCGTCTGGATGTCCATTTTGATTATATTTTCTAAATCTATAAATATCCAATACACAGGTTATAATGTCAGAAAACAGTGGAAATGAAATTGGTTTCCGACAACGAGCTTCCGGAGAAAAGTATGTAACATGTCCAGATTGAATAAGTACTCATCATGTGTGTCCAGGTAAATACATGTAAACGAGAGGACAGGTATGATACAGGTAACATGTCCACAGGGTAGTGTGGTGATATATATCATCAATATATAACACCTTCCTGCTCACCTTTTACACGTTAAAAAGCCTTGTCAACTGGAGGCCAGCCTCACTAAAGACACAAACGTTTTGAAAAAAATGATCTCCTAAAACAATTCTGATGTATATTTCATTTGACTAGTTTGCACAGCTATAAATCGTTGGCAAGTTTCAACTGAAAATTCATTCAGCTGCAGCAATTCTTCTAAAAATGTAATTCCTTCTTCATTTTCTCAAAAAATAAATCCTCTAAAATACTGCCTACAGATGGTCTAACTGAGGAATCAAAAACTTTAGGGAGCTACGTACTCTTATTAGTCAACGTTTTACCTATCAGTGTATGTAGCCCCAGGCAGAAGGCCCACAACAAACAAAAACTTAATTATGTCTAGCAGATTGAGTTAACAGTACAATGATTAAAACTCAATCTTATCTCCGATTTTCATTCATGAAATAAAAAAAAAAGAAGAATAAGCTAACCATGTCTGTTTATACAGTGTGTGAATTCAATTACGCACCAAGTTCTAATGCTAGCCAGTATATCATATATCGCAGGAAATAACGAATTAGATGTCTCTCAAATGAAATCCCATTATGACAGAAATTGTACATTATGTATATGTATACCACTGACTGGGCCATCATTCACATGTCTACGATACATCTTTTGACATAACTTTGTACAGATTTAAATTTTAAAACTCAATGATAAATACATTTATACTAAATGCCAGGGTCGACACACAAAATATTCACTCACATACCCGAGTGTTTAATACCTGTTATTCTCTGCTGAAACAGAAATAATTCTGAAACTATATTTTACCTGTAAAAACCCCATGCTCAATAATAAGCCCACCCCTTGAGAAATATATTTTGCCACTGAGGGACAATCTTGGAAACAAAACGCAAGTCCTTCACTTGAGAAACAAAATTTGACCACCAAGGGGTTAAATTTGGAAATAAAATTTAAAAGCCCATTCCTTTAAGGTACAAATGTTACCACGGAAGAGTCATTTTTGGAAAAAGAACTATTCCTGCGAAAAGAGTCAAATCCAAATAACCCATATGACTTTAAGTTTTTTCTATATGACTGTCACTTCATCATGATTCAAATAAACCGTATCTTATTAATATCAATATCAACATATTCAACTATCTACTCGGGATATAATGGTACATACAGACATGTTGTTCAGTACTTCCCATAGGCAACTGACCTTAATATCACTTCAGTAAAAGCTCTCTAACCCATTCACCCCTGAAGACACATTTGAACTCTTCCAATCCAAATGTTCAAATAGTTCATTATGAAATTTCAGGGGTGAATGAGTTAATATGTTCCATAATGCACCAGGACATATATCAGATATACCTACAAGGTCATAAATAAATTGACATTTTCTTTAAATAGCTATTATCATAGTTATATGTCAGGGATATTGACATTAGGTCAAATTGATGCTAGCTGCTGATTGAAATTTCAAACCTGACTGGAAACTGTTAATGCCATGATATAAATGATCTGCTGGTTCAATGGAAGCAATCATACATGTTTATATATAAATATGTCAGTCAATACAAAGCTGTATATATACACACACATTTACACAAATAGTAGGGCAATTTTACTTAATGCTTAATGCCTGGTTAGCTTTTGGGCAATATTACTTCAATCTTTAAAGCCTAGTTAGCTTTTGGGCAATATTACTTCAATCTTTAAAGCCAAGTTAGCTTTTGGGCAATTTTACTTTAATCTTTAAAGCCTATAGTTAGTTTTTGGGCAATTTTACTTCAATCTTTAAAGCCTAGTTAGCTTTTTGGCAATATTACTTCAATCTTTAAAGACTGCTGAGCTTTCTAACATTTTATTACCTGGTAGGCTTTTTTTAACTTCTCAAGATTTACAATTATTCTTGTTCCCTTGTTGTCAGATGATGACTTTGACCTCAAGCTCTGTCCATGTTAGTTTTAGTTTCCTGTCAGTATTTTGGGAAAAAATGTATTTCAAGCACATTTGAATTATTTGTAAGTTATCGAGGGTTGGAGCATCAGAATGCTTTTGTAAATCAAATGTAAGATTGTCTTAAAATGTGTCAGGTACATCAAAATTGGACCAGGGTTTTCTAGTAATAACTGTCCCAACAATGATCAGTAACAACATAAAATCTTCATATTCTTTACATTATCATGTCTCCTTTTATTATAGGTATTAGCTTACATACGGCAAATATAATCTAGAAAAAGTAAATGAACGTGACATTATGACAAATGCAGTCATTATACAAATATATACCATATTTTAGATGTTTATAAAAATAATTACAAAGTATGTTTCTGCCAAAAGTTTACATGGACTAACAATATATATTTGTAAACTTCCATACTTCATTGAGGAAAGTTTTACTTTATAATGATAAGCAATGTAAAACATTCCATTCTTTAATGAAATCAATGAGTACCTTTTAAATTTCAAGAAAGTATGTTGAAAATAATCAAAGTGTAAAAGGGGCACATGTAATAAATCAGAGTCCAAATGGGGCACATTTGAAGTATACCTCAAAAGTACCTCAGATCAAAGGTAGCTTTTAGGTAGCTTTTAGGCTTGAAAAAGGCATGCCTGACAAAGTACTTTTTTGGCCTGGGTATACTTACTTAAAGCTAGTAAGTTTTAAAAGAAAGACATCAGCTACATTTGTATATATAGATTTCTATACTGACATATACCAGCAAGTCTTAACAATGTACCAGGACTGTGTAAGGGTCATAGAATAATGAACAAGCCATTTAAAAGGCCAACAAAACAATGTACCAGGATAAATGCTTACATATATACACATGATGTTTAATTTAACTCATCTGATTTTAAATTAACCACCTGTTAATGTTTATATCTGCTGTCTGACCTCTGAATAATTTAATAGCTCAGTTTGTTTACATATCAAAATTTGGCAAGCAAAATCCTGTTCCCAGTCAAAGTATAATATTTATGTTTAAGAATTTTCTCAAGTAGATAGATATGACAATAACAGTTAAATATGTAAACATTCATATTATCAACAAACTAATTTATTAACACTAAAAGTACAGAGAAAACAGGCTTCAATACCTACCACAAAGATGTAATATCCTTAACTCAATTAATCCACACTTATGATATATTCCACTATTTTATCAACAGGTAGGTGATGGTGACGATCTGAGGTGCCCTGTAGCTGTCCACCGACAGAGATCTATAGCAAAAGGTATGTGTGCATGTACGACCTCGCCTGCCCTAACATTACGCTTGCATGCTAGCAACTCATTAGGCCCCCTCCACCGGCCCAGTACTAAATCAGCCACGTCAATGTCATTTCTTTTAAGTACAGTACATGTATAACCGTGTACCTAGGCAATGGCATATAATTAACTGTAAACCCTTCCCAGGTATCACATCATACACATTCATAATGCAGTTACTGTTTACTTGACAAAAATAAGGTTTACCTGTTTTTTAATTCACCCTTGTGAGTAAATTGCAACTGACATCCTTTACACATATATACAATTTGAGTGTATGTTTCTTATTGGTGAAAATGTACATTGATGAACATCGACAATCTGACCCCTACATTCCACAATGGACCATTCTTTCCATTGATTAGGGTCAGACCATTATACTCTGTAGGGACAATGGATACTATACAATTCCTCATCTGATAGGGTAATAATAGAGATGTTTTATTAATCTAATTCTAATAGATATAAAAAATTAACTTTCTTTTGTTCAGTTTCTTAGAAGATAATTCTTAATTAGGCTCTTACCCAAAAACTGAAGATTTCTTCCAACTCCATAATAATCCTACAGTGCCAATTAACGGCACCTGCCCGGATACAGGTGCCGTGCCACATAGTTTTCCCCCCGATATTAACAGTGTAACTTAAGGTACACAATACCATTGCATCAGTTAACAATTAATTAGTTAGCAGGATCAGTAATGTGCTTTGAATGCAGCCACTGAAATCAAGCTTTTTCATGACCATGATATATACAAACAAAAGTACAACACAATTTCACAAGAATTTCCCTGTTGACATGTCAAGGCCTCAACGTTCAAATGATTTGAAATTTAAAATTCAAAAGTATTTGCATTTAAAGTTATTTTAACTGTTAAGGCTGCCTTACAACATGTTTTGTCTTGAATAAATTGATGGGTTTACGAAAGTTGAGAGGTATACACTATCACAGTGCATCTCTCGTTAAAAAAATGTGTCCGTAAGTCACAAGAATGTGGTATCTCTGAGACTGAATAAACTACTTAAGGTACCATATAAATATAATGGAAGTTGATGGTTATTATTACAAAAAAACAGATCAAGGTTCATGAGAATTGTATCGAGGTAAGCTTGACCATTATCGTAAGTATTGCCTACTACATGTATACAAGGGTAAAGATTGTATGGTCAACTTGACATCATAAGTATTACCTAAAGCTACTATACAAGGTTAAATATTGTATGGACAACTTGGCCGTTATCATAAGTATATTACCTAAAGCTTCTATACAAGGTTAAATATTGTATGGTCAACTTGGCCGTTATCATAAGTATTAATACCTAAAGCTTCTATACATGCAAGGTTAAATATTGTATGGTCAACTTGGCCGTTATCATAAGTATTAATACCTAAAGCATCTATACAAGGTTAAATATTGTATGGTCAACTTGGCCGTTATCATAAGTATTAATACCTAAAGCATCTATACAAGGTTAAATATTGTATGGTCAACTTGGCCATTATCATAAGTATTACCTAAAGCTACTATACAAGGTTAAATATTGTATGGTCAACTTGGCCGTTATCATAAGTATTACCTAAAGCTACTCTACAAGGTTAAATATTGTATGGTCAACTTGGCCGTTATCATAAGTATATTACCTAAAGCTACTATACAAGGTTAAATATTGTATGGTCAACTTGGCCGTTATCATAAGTATTAATACCTAAAGCTTCTATACAAGGTTAAATATTGTATGGTCAACTTGGCCGTTATCATAAGTATTAATACCTAAAGCTTCTATACAAGGTTAAATATTGTATGGTCAACTTGGCCGTTATCATAAGTATTAATACCTAAAGCTTCTATACAAGGTTAAATATTGTATGGTCAACTTGGCCGTTATCATAAGTATTATACCTAAAGCTTCTATACAAGGTTAAATATTGTATGGTCAACTTGGCCGTTATCATAAGTATTAATACCTAAAGCATCTATACAAGGTTAAATATTGTATGGTCAACTTGGCCATTATCATAAGTATTACCTAAAGCTACTATACAAGGTTAAATATTGTATGGTCAACTTGGCCGTTATCATAAGTATTACCTAAAGCTACTCTACAAGGTTAAATATTGTATGGTCAACTTGGCCGTTATCATAAGTATATTACCTAAAGCTACTATACAAGGTTAAATATTGTATGGTCAACTTGGCCGTTATCATAAGTATATTACCTAAAGCTACTATACAAGGTTAAATATTGTATGGTCAACTTGGCCGTTATCATAAGTATATTACCTAAAGCTACTATACAAGGTTAAATATTGTATGGTCAACTTGGCCGTTATCATAAGTATTTTACCTAAAGCTACTATACAAGGTTAAATATTGTATGGTCAACTTGGCCGTTATCATAAGTATTAATACCTAAAGCTACTATACAAGGTTAGATATTGAATCGAATCGTAAGGTTAGCTTTGCAATTCTCGTATCAGATCGTATGGTTAGCTTGGTCATTACCCCCCAAAAAACATTTTAATATGAGCAACCTTGGAAACACACACTTGCTGTCTGTACCATGTACATATGTCTGCACTATACTCTAAGCTAAATTAGGCTTCTAGCCAAATTATTTCAAAGTTTAGTTAGCTTAACAGGGAAAAAAAATACTTCAACGTTTTCCGTAACTGCATCCTACATTTATTTACCCTGACATAACAAATATGGGTTAGAACAGTACAGAAACAGGACTAATTACAAGTAGTAATCAAACCATGATATCAGCTAACAGAAATGCAAATTTTAACACAATCTGTCAAGGCATGATGAAGCTGACAAAACTATATCCCATCCTCGCCTGGGCTACCGACAGGGAGGACTACAACATCTTACCTGTACAATATTAGAGACTAATTTCTTTCTCAGACTCCTGGAGAAAACATGAAAGCTCTCCCAAAGTTAATTTTAGAATCCGTTTGCCTCACAACACCAGCGATGTTAGACACAGCTGCCTATAGTTATAACAACCCCTCCGCTGGTGTTTGGCAAATTTTTAAGCATAGAACAATTTACAGATGGCTGTAGCGCATTGAGAGTTAGGTGCTCTGAACTATCAAATCGTCTATAATGTAATTAAGTGGGTGATGCACCTTACTGCAGAAGATATTAACACTTTACAAAACAAATCTTCTATATATCTATATATTTTTTTAAATATAACCATAAATACCCTCAAATTACCCAATAATATACAAAAGTACTTTGAAGAACAGGGGAAAGATATGGAATTTTTCAAGTCTCCCTATTCTACATACAGTCTTGATTTTCAGCCTCAGTTTTTAGCAGTGCCGTTTAACTAATGCATTCACCCCTGAAGTTCATAATGAACTATTCCAACCTTTGAATTTGAAGAGTTCAAACGTGTCTTCAGGGGTGAATGAGTTAAGATCATTTTAGTATTCATGGTGTCATTAGACTCATAGAGTTCTTGGTTTAAACAATTTTAAAGTTTTTATAAAATTTGAATGTCTAAAATAGTTTTCAAACGAGACTTCATCTCAAGCAATCAGTGGTGTCATTAATTTGCCATTTTGATTACCAGAAGAATCTACCATCAAAATGTAGTTTGCAACATAGACATATTACCTTACAAAAATGATCCAAACAATCATTATAAACACTTCCAATGATTAGCTTTCGCAATGTATCTTCAGTATACCAATGATTTTTCTGTAATTCTCAAAATGTTCACTTGTATGTTATCTAGAACATTTACTATATTAATTGTAACATTTGCAATGTTTATGTCAATTTTTACCAATTCCTGGCTTAGAGGCTATCCTGGCTTAGAGGCTATCATGGCTTAGAGGCTATATAGTGTAAAAGAGTCAATTATTATGCATAGGTAAAGGTTTTTGTGGAAATTCTCTCCTCATGAAGATTGTTCCTGATGCCCTCATACCTACATAAGACTCAATTAGTCAACTATCAAGGTTTTCCTCCACAAGCAAGCAATATTTTATCCTTTTCTAAAATGAATTCTAGCAGACCCATTAGGGTATCTCTTAAAACATCAAATTTTACATATATGTTTTTTTTGTATAGTTATTTTTTAGATAAATTAATTTAACAACTTCTCCCCAGAAGTTTTTTCAGTACAAAATATATATATACCTTGTGATGATTTGAATTCCTCCAGTTTGGTGATTATTTCTGCCGATAAAAGTCGACAGGAAGTTAAGTTTGACAGGTAATACCAGGACAGGTATAGAGTTGTCCATTGAAAACAAATCAGCCGTTATGACCAAGTGCCTTCCATCTCATCTTACGAAAAGGAAACACGCGATATTTCAAAATTATCCATAATTATGTGAGATCCTCAACGCTTGTACGTTTACAGGTATATCGTATGAGTTATAAAGATACAATAGTCGTCATTCTGATTACTCGACCGTACACCTGGCTAGAACAATGGTTTGACAGGTAAACAATAAGATCAGCTGACCTAGTAGTGCCGACATTTATAAACTTTTGGAACATTTTCTAATAACAATTTTGACCCTGGGTGCAGATTTATAGTATCGTAGAGGTAAACCCATAGCTGTTTTATATACCTTACCGACAGTTATCGTGTACTGTTAAAAATTACTGGCAGTAAATCATATGTTTCTTTACCCTATATCCTTGAATGTGTTATATAATACAAAACAGACGCCACTATTACAGATATGATATACTATCATACACACCTGTTTTTATCCCTATTTGACAAAAGGAAAGGAGGGGGGGTAGTTAAAGTCCTTCACACTGAAAAACACCAGGAAGAGATAGAGTACGAGTACATTATGTACCAGTGTGAGAGCTCTATCATACAACATCTACACAAACATTGGGAGACAATTCTTAAACAAGAACTTACTTATTTTATCAGAAATAAACACATACTCAAACAGATTTCATCTATTTGTAACTTCTTTTAAAATTAGCACAATCTGCAAATTGTGTTAGCTTAGGAAACGTAAACTGTTTTTACCTGTACTGTGGTTGATGAGGAATGGGAACAGGGAGGTCTGAATCTGTTAAATATGCTCAATAATCAACCAGTTCTACGGGATGAGGGAGTTAAAATTATCAATATTATGAGTTTTGAGTGAAGTTTAACCAGAATATTTAAATTATTACTATGTGGAATTCAAATACAGGTAATTGAAGCAAGCATTGTTAAACAATTGAACAGGTTCCACTGCCCTATTCACTGCAAGATATCAAACCATTTTCTTCCTTTTCTTCTATTTCATGACCAATTAAACCAGCTGACTTTGGCCCAATAATACAACAGATACAATCAGACTCGGAGCCTTGGGGCCTCCCACAATACACCCCCACATCTCCACCCCCACCCCCTCCATCTCCCCACATCACCACCTCCAATCATCGGAGTACCCTTTCCCACTAATCATAAGACAATTGTTATCTTGGGCATCAGAACATTTCAGGGCCAACCCTCTAGGAATGATGCAGGCTATTTAATCAGACTGTTTTGATCTCAGCAGCATGAGTGAGTTCCTCAACATTCCTGGTGGAGGTCCTTTAGTGTCTGCTGTCCCGACAAACCCACACAAATACTTGTGTGCAACGGTATCGCCTTGATCTGCATAGATTCCGTCTATCACTTGTCTAGTCAGAACTCAGGAACATTCACTTTCTTAACAACCAATTTTCATTTTTTTCAACATTTTTTTTCTTTCAAAATAATTCCAACACAAATGTTACAAATTGACTCTCATTTTTTTCAATTTTGTGACATTCATTTTTTCAGTTACCACCTAACATAAACACAAACATAAAAAAGGGAAATTTGCACAAGTCAATTTTTGTCAAAATATTTTTATAAACACAAATATACGAAAAGGGAAATGTGCACAAGTCAATTTATGTCAAAATATTTTTATAAACACAAATATACGAAAAGGGAAATTTGCACAATTCAATTTATGCGAAAATATTTGTATAAACACAAATATAAGAAAAGGGAAATTTGCACAAGTCAATTTATGTCAAAATATTTGTATAAACACAAATTTACTAAAAGGGAAAACTAAAATGCACAAATCAATTTATGTCAAAATATTTTTATAAACACAAATATACGAAAAGGGAAAACTTGCACTAATCAATTTATGTCAAAATATTTGTATAAACACAAATATACGAAAAGGGAAATTTGTACTAATCAATTTATGTCAAAATATTTGTATAAACACTAATACACGAAAAGAAAATTTGTACTAATCAATTTATGTCAAAATATTTGTATAAACACTAATATACGAAAAGGGAAATTTGTACTTGTCAATTTATATCAAAATATTTTCTATTCTCTGACTGTAGCCTTTACACATTGTTCTAGTCAAAATAACTCTCAACATCATAAGATTTCAAATGATAGAATGTTTCAGACTGAAACTGTCTACTTTCACTTTGAACTCTGTAACAACATCTTAGGTGATACGATGTAAATTCCATCAGCGTCATCTCACATCTTAATTCAATAGTCAGACACCAAATCCAGTCATTAGCAAACCTGACAATACATTTATCATCCCAACATCAATAGCAACCAACCACTGCTTTATCATTGAACCAAAATCAAAACCCTCTTAAATTCTACTTAATTATCCGACAAGAAAATATCATATAATGAAACGTCTGAAAAGTTCATGAAACAAATCATATTGCACTTAAAACCATGAACCCAAGACAAAGTAACTGTCAGATTACAAAAAAAACTCATCAATTTGTCTGTAGTGATCTGTCTAATGCGCTCACCATGATGCAGGACAGCATGAAGACGTTTCAAAGGAGAAATGCACCAGTAGGCATACGTAACAATAATCGTGGAATGTCTGCTAATGCAATCAAGTCCACAAATTGAAGTGTGACAGACTCATTCACCCCTGAAATTTTATAATGAACTATTCCAACCTTTGAATTGGAAGAGTTCATTATGAAATTTCAGGGGTGAATGAGTTAAAACTATGCAGTCACAAAATATTTGCCGAATGAATCACATGTCTCGATCCTCCCGTTGGATCAATAAACTAGACATCAACTATTGGTCAATTCTCATCATCATACAAATGGAATTTTTACATGATGTGATTTACAACCATTGGACATAGAGATGTTACGTAACAAGGGGTGTTTTATTGAACATTACCCTCGAATCTGCAAGTGTAAAAATCAACATATACAGTCATTTTACAAACAATGGAAATCATAGAGACCAAAACAGGTTTACATTTTAAACTATCAGTTTGATTTACTACAGCTTGTTTAAGCATGATGACATTTACCATTATAACATCCCAAAAATACTCTTTTACCATATCAGAAATGTTCTACTTTGCATTGGATGAAAGAATGTGAACACCCTTTTGGTTTAATACATCAATCACATGAAGCACAGACATTTGAACAGATATACTTTTAAAAGCCATCTTGATAATTCTAAAAGATGTTATAACACATTAATCTTTTAAAAACAAACTATTCTGGTTATTTTGGAGTCAATAGATAGGATCACAGTACTCTAACATGTCATACAAACAGTGAAGACCCACTTTCCTGTAGACAAAAATACAGGCTACCTCAAAAGTATCCATTTGATTGGTGTGAGGGTTACCTTCCTTGAATTAATTATTCAATTAGCATTATGAAATTTATAAGTGAATGCATTTGTTTGTGTCGAATTCCAGTATATCATCATTCACCAGTTATCAACCTCAGTAGTGTTCTGTTCCATTTACATATAAATATTCCTAGGTATTTCATATGTTACTAGTGTAGAACTCTTTTGGAATGCAGATGCATTTCTCAGATGTATAAAGGTACAGGTACAAGTAGCATACAACCTTAAATAACTTTGGATCAAGATACTACTACCACTGAGGCTATAGGCACAAATTACACATTACTAGAAATACCACGGACATGTACAAGGGCTCGTTAATTAGTACTATCAATTAACCGTGATTAATGCCAGCATACATACAAAGACACTAATGTCAAATCAAACCAACATCTACCACACCTGTGAAACAGTTACCGTGGCGATTGTATTCCAGGTGTGCACAGAGACTCACAACAACAACCCAATTCAAGGCTATAAAACTCTGTTACCAGGGAAGTACATGTACATTACATAGCAATGACACAATATAAGATTCCTATAAATTATCTCACCTTATAGCATTGTACAGACATTCCACCACAGCCCCGGTAGTCCTTCCACCCCCTCCACTCACCTCCCAGTTTATCAGACTTAGTAATGGCAGTTCCCTCAACAAAATTCTCCGGGAGTTAGATATATTAGGCACATCACTCCCGAGATTCCCCGATTCCCTCCCTACCCTAAAGCTTGTTCTCAAACCACCACCGAAATCACCAAAACATCTAAACCTCTACAGCTTATAGCAGCTGTGAATAAATTCATAAAAAAATGATCTCTATCATAAAAATATGATTTTTTTTAGTTTTCTTATCTAAGTATAATCCCTTTGATAACAAGCATTTGAAGATTTTTCTTAACCTGAAAGAAATGGCAAAAAAATCTTGAGAAGTTTGTCAATGTTGAAATTAAAACTAACAATACTTTGAGTTTAATTCTCTTACAGCACCTATTCCTATTTCTGTCTGTTATGTAAATACTTGAAACATTCTCTTCCCTGAACATCATATCTGACAAAGTGTTGACTAGTAGATGTTCGCTGTATAGAAGATAACACTATTACATAGTGGGCTTTCACTCATACAGCGCATCAAGGAGGAGATGAAACTGACGTGAGTCATGCATGCTCCACCAGTAAACACACTACCAAAAAGGTTTTTGAATTTTGTTTTACAAGAACAAGTTGGGGAAGGAAGGAAATCTCAACATATGTTGCACATTTATCAGATTTGTGATCATTTTTTCTTTAATTTTTTAATTATTTTGTTTGACACTCAAATCAAAGCGAATACATATATGCACTAGAAATTATGTTATAAAATATGACATTGTTTAACTGTTATCATCTCAATTTATCATCTTTTTTTGTTAATTTTTAACCTGTCTCACCAGGTTTTAGCTGATAAGATATAACCAAACGTTCTTAAACCAACCTATCAAATTTTAAGGAATTGAAAATGTATGGCGTTTACTCCAGCTTACAAAGATGATTCATAGAACAACCTTCTGTACCAAAGCCACTAATGTTGACAGAGTGACCGATAACTCAATATAGATCCAAAATATATAAGAAATATTTAATAATATTATATCAAGTTTTTGTTTCACTGAAAATGTTTGAAAGTCTGAAAGTTTTCAATTCAGAGAGGCTCCATCAAGCTAACAAGCAAACTTTGGTGCCACTTTTGAAATTGTTTCATATGAAACGGAAATAAAAATAAAAACTCTGACAATCATCAACATCTCCATCTTGACACTAGTTCATGTCCAATGTCTATGTAGTCCGAATTATTCTGACGCTTTATCGACTTTTTTTTATATCGATCGGTCTGTCGTCAATTAACATCAGAACTCTGGCCCTCTATAATATGCGAGAAATAAGCGACCCGCAACCAGGTTGCACTTCAAACTGATATTTTAGAAACAAATTGTCACTTTCACACACATGTCGCACATGGATCGAAATATCTATTATTTATGCACTAGGTGGTATCAATAACATGTTTCAAAGATCATTACGAACAGTATTTTCCAATGTTTTCTATACCAACCCATGTTTTTAATGGAAATTAGGGCAATGTCACATGACTTGAAGAGATCTCGCGTTACCGAAGGTATTTCCCAACGTTATGACGTAGGCCGGCGAGATTTTAGTCATGTGGCATTAGAAGGCGGGGGGGCTATCAAAAAACTAGAGTAAAACAGAGTCTGAAATCTAAAATTCACAACCTGAAGCAAGGAAATTCCCTCAAAATCTGGGGGGTTTCTGAAGATACAACTTCCAAGTGTTTATGAAACCAAATCCTGAATAGTGTTTAGGTTTTAAAACTTTTGGTGTTTCTCCAAAGAATTCTCAATTTTCCACGAGAAATAAACAGTTGATTAACCAAAAAGTTGTACAGATGGGAACCTATCCCTTAAACTGTTTTCTTTTACATAAATAAACTTATAACGTTCAACAAGACTGCAAGAACAAGCCACCATATCACCAAGGGCAGTCCAATTACTGACGCTAAGCTATATGTAAACAAGTGTTTTAAGACTGTGAAAATATTTCAACATGTGGTGACCTTGCTGCTGGGAGGCAATTCTTATACCTAAAGACCTACAAACTCTACTCCAGGGCTCCAAACACATCCAACCAAAATGTATGCTCAACACCAGCAATACTTGTGGGGTCCGAAAACACCCTTCCTATCAAGAATCATACCCAACATCATCTACACTCTTGAGGTGCACGCACTGTTTACCCTGGAACTAGTATAACCTAACCTACCAGCAACTGTTTACCCTAGAACTAGTATAACCTAACCCACCAGTAACTGTTTACCCTGGAACTAGTAAAACCTAACCTACCAGCAACTGTCTACCCTAGAACTAGTATAACCTAACCTACCAGCAACTGTTTACCCTGGAACTAGTATAACCTAACCTACCAGCAACTGTCTACCCTGGAACTACATGTAGTATAACCTAACCTACCAGCAGCTGTCTACCCTAGAACTAGTATAGCCTAACCCACCAGTAACTGTTTACCCTGGAACTAGTATAACCTAACCTACCAGCAACTGTTTACCCTGGAACTAGTATAACCTAACCTACAAGCAACTGTCTACCCTAGAACAAGTATAAACTAACCTACCAGCAACTATTGCCCAAACACTGTCAACCAAGAATTACTCCATTCTTAGGAACTATATTTATGAGGTCCAAACACTGTCAACCAAGAATTACTCCACACTTAGGAGCTATATTTATGAGGTCCAAACACTGTCAACCAAAACTTACTCCACACTTAGGAGCTATATTTATGAGGTCCAAGCACTGTCAACCAAGAATTACTCCACACTTAGGAACTATATTTATGAGGTCCAAACACTGTCAACCAAGAATTACTCCACACTTAGGAACTATATATTAATGAGGTCCAAACACTGTCAACCAAGAATTACTTCATACTTATATTAGGAGCTATATATATATATGTTAATGAGGTCCAAACACTGCATGTCAACCAAGAATTACCTCATACTTATCTAAACTGGTTTCAAACACATTCAACCAAGGCCTAGCCAGATCTTACCACTGACCAGCTATATACTCACAAGATCCAAGCACTTTCAATCCAGAAGTACATGTGACGACCACCACCTGGCGAGGATGAGGTAGGTGTCGGGGTTAAGATACCTCTGGTGATTGTTCTGTCTCAATACTTTATGCTTAGTATCAATGCTTTAACTTGTTCATTGTAAACAATACTTAAATTCAATGCAAAAAAAAAAGTCTATACAAATATTAAAATCTTTTACACAAACAAACATTACTCTGTGTAGTGTGTCAAATGAAACAGAAAATAGGATGTAAGTATTTTTCAATTGAAACTGAAGAGAGTTGAACTTGCCAGCTTTAATACTATAAAAGACTCGTCACAATAGGCCTAATTACAGATCCTGGTACATACCGCCACATTCTTACCAAACCTGGCTCTTATTTCGTACCTTAAATTATGAATATGGTTCATTTACCCCTGATGATTGACGCTTTTCCAGAAATGAGGCTAGTCCACGCTGAGGTGTCAATGACCTTCAGTGACCTTCCCTGATTATTTTGACAGGTGACACGGTACAAAGGTGGCCGTTTTTTAAGACTATGGTACAAGCATATCGGGTACATATGGTTAATCCAGGTTCATTCCGTACATGTACACTCCCACACCCTGACCTGCCACTATCATCTGACGTAGTAAACATGCAGTCTTTGTTCATTTAAAAATATTTTTTCAGACTCAAAATTTTTAGGTTGGGTGGTTGAAACAAGATTTATTTCATTAAATAACTTTCCTCCAAGATACAAGATTATTTATTTAACGTCCATACAACATTAGCTCGATCGGTAGAGCTATTTCTGAATTTTCTCCAGAATAATGCTAGAATTTCGGAAATTTTACCTTTATATTGCATGTTTAGATTTACATTTTTACTTTTGTATTGCTCAAGTTGCTGTTCTAGAGATATATCTCTATTTTCCCAAGAGTACATATTTCAAACTTCTTATATATTAAATGTGAATTTGGTCAGAACATGATTTTGGAATAGAAATTGTCAAAGCAATTCTTCCAGTATGATTTATTTTCAAACCAACATTGAATATCTAAATTAAGGCCTAAAAGATTAGAACATATTAAGGTAGAGTCCCAGCACACTGTGTATGTACCTCCAACAAAGAAGAGTTCTATTTGATCGATACTTTTCTGATTTGGAGTTGCCTGCCCATTTACTATAGCAAAGAGAAATATGTTAATTACAAATTCATTTTCACGAAACATCTCGGCTCTGCCATCGAGTTTAAATCCGCCGACCTCATGCTTATACAGCAGCCGAGCAGGAAGCATGCATATCCACTGCAATACTGGTCATGATATTATTATAATAATTTGCTTCAACATTTACCGGAAATAATTTCAAGATATTTCAAACTCACTAAAAAGGTCAGCAACCTCTTATTGTAAATTTGTATGGACATAGAGGAAATAATCAACACAAATTTAACAGGAAAATTCCTTTTCCAGGTCTGTCTATTGTATAATATACTTACAAGCGACTTGCCTATAGAACAGTAGCTATAGGAAATAGGAATAATTAGGATTCCGGACGATTTACCAGACAAATTTGGGCTGAATGGCCCACAAATTGTACCTAAAGGAGGCACTCACTTATAGAATATAAGCTTAACTCATTCACCCCTACATCTTTAAACTGGACTTGCCCAGTCTTTGATTTGGTGAGATTTAAATGTGACTTTAGGGGTGAATACCGATCGAGTTAACATAACTAATCATGATTCATAATGGTCTGTGTTATTAACCTCTACAACAGTGGCATACCTGGACATCATACAGGTGTTGTGTCTTATCTTAACAAGATTTCCCCACCTAATACCTCACACCTATCCAGGTATGTGGACCCTATAGGGACAAAACAATGCCATCCTTGATGGTCGGGCAGAATGTTTCGATACACCGCACGAGTGGTCCGATCCACACGATCATGAATGAAATCTTTTTTTTGATTCCGACATCCAGGTCACAAGGTCTACTCAGGAATCATACGGTACCAGTTTCTCACACGACGGTAATCTGATTTATGAGGAAGACCATCCTGCAGTTTTATAGTGATAGACGTATGTCACAGGTGATAATGGTATATGTTATCAGAGTTCATACCTGCTAATCAACAGGTATACCGATATCTTAATTACTTTTAAAGATCAATACATATTCTCATGGTTTTTCTTGAGGGATTACTGTATACCAGGAAATTTTCCACCAGTTTAACTTTCACCTTTTCCACCCTCCCCAATATAAATGTGGGCAATTTATCATGAAAGCATTTAGTTCACAACATGAAGGTAAAAATGAACACTGGCCATGGGCAAACGTGAATTTTATCGGCAAAGGAAGAATATTTGACTCCGCGAAAGTTTCCCGATATACAGTAATTTCTGAATTCTTTGAAATTTTTAATTTATTCTTTAGTTCCCAGTTAAAAATGAAAGTTTTAGCAAAAGCAAATATATTTTTTTACTATTAAACATTTACAACTTTTCAGTTCGGTAGAATCTTGGAAGCATATTATAGCTCTGTAATTGACTCAGATACAGGTCTATATAAGGGAGCTGAGAACTTCCTGATTGTCAATCATATTGAACAGCTTTCCTTTGATATGAGAGACTCTTATGATGTGTACACATTGGTCAATTACTAACTGAATGTAGGACATTGAAGTTTGAGACACCAAGAACATTATTCTGAGGACATCGTATATGTGTGTATATATAAAGACTGAAAGAATAACTGAAACGAGACTCCAATACACTGAATTAGGTTAACGTGGTACAATATGAAATCATTAAAAGAACATTTTACCATATTTATCCTGCACTAAACCCAGGGAACCATCACATAAACTCTTTACTCAACTGTATCCGACATGGGTGGGCCTGTTACCAGGCATGGGCTGATTGCTGGATGAAAATAATATGGTACTTACCATATTTCACCAACATAACGCCCAGGGGGTTGGACAAGTTATTCTACCTAAAAATTGCTCCATAATTAAGGCTTAACATAATCATTGGCCGACCATATGTAACTTAAATATAGCAAATACACTGTGCTTATATATGTATCTGTTCTTTAGCTACTATCTAAACATGATTTTATTTTTTTTGTAATGGTTTTATTTTTCCAAGTTTTTCATTACATATACATATACATAAACAGGACATTCACGCATTCTCACATATACAAACACGGACATGAATTTAGCATTATCACAATCATTTTCATTGTCATCATAATATCATCATCATCAGCATCAGCATCAACAATATCATCATCATCATCATCATCATCATCATTCATCTTTATCATCCTCTTTCATATATAATTATTCAATCATCATCATTGCCGTCATCATCATCAACATATAATTATCATAGCAAATACACTGTGCTTATATATACGTATATCTGTTCATACAAAATAATTAAGTTCTTCTGGACTTAAGCTACTATCTAACCATGATTTACCCTTCAAGTCTCATTTAGACTCTTCCAAGATCATGACGTGGACAGTTTATTGTTAAAATTCAGGGGTGAATTAGTAAATCATCATCTAAAGCTCAGTTATTATTAGCCTGATCATCTTAGTGACAAGTTACGGCAAATCTCTAATCTAATACATTTTCAAACATATAACCAGACAAATGAAAATAATTAGCAATTTTAAAAATCATTCTTCATAATATCAGATTCGATTTGAGCAAATGACTCATTCAATGCAAATCAGACATTAAGCAACCGGGGACCAGGTCTCATATATAATATTGATAAGAGTGTCTGAATGACTCACACAAATTCTGCATTGCCATGATAAAGACAGATACCAGAATCCATGTGATTTTGTGGTACAATATCAAAATAACACAAGATCATTTATATTTCACTGGAAAGACTTTACGATCAGTCTGGAGGGCACTGTAAAGACGTAATCACTCCTACAATGCCACATGAGGATAATCGTCATGACCTTGAATGATACAAGAGGCCCAAAGGGTCTGTTTGTTTTATTCCAAATCAATGTTATTTAGAAGACTTGTTGTAGTCAATAAACTCACGGCCCAAATGTTCTTTGGTATTGTAAGGTCATATTGTACGGTGAGCAAACCATATATATTCCGCCATCTCTGGACATAATCTGGTATCAAAAATAAACAAAGGGCAATAACTCAGTACATATATGTATGGGACACGAGACCAAATTTAATTTTTTATTATACTCAACCATCCCATAGACGATTTTAGTGACAGACCGGCATATAGGCCTATACACAGAATTACAGTCAAATTACAAACCAGTAGACCCCTCCAGCAGTATCGGGGACAATTTACTTTTCAGACTTGTTATTTCCATTCTACATGTATGTATTAATCACCAATTTTACCAATGTACGTGCAAAACACATAATCACAGTGTTGCATTATAGCGGGCATTAATATAAAAGTATCAAACATATCACACTGGCGACCTGTTACTTGGCTGATAATGTGTAAGTATCAAACAGGCCCCATCGATGACCAATCAAATAAAATAACTAAACCTTTCCCTTTCAACAACGGAACCGTCTCTAGAGACATTTTAAAATTGTTCAAAACACAGAAGATAATTATATCCTTAGAAATTTGTTTTCCCACAAAAAGTAATTTTCAGTGATATTTTTTGACCTTAGACCTGTAGAATGTCTAAGCAGATGTAAATTGATCCTAATTCCCCACAAAGTTAAACTTGATACGACCTTGACAGGGATATGTGTTTAAGGGTTTAAACCATACCACAATAACCACCCAACATAAATTGAGTTAAATTGCCTCTTCTGACAGCAAATAAGTCCTTCTATTGAACACACAACTATAACTTCTCCCGAGTATTATGGGTTTCACTCTAATCTCATCATAAGGGACTGAATTTCACCCTCAAATTAATTTCTCCCAGTTAAGAGCAGACCCCTTCAAAGATCTGCTGAAAAAACCCTCACCTCTGTATTGTGTTATGTCTATTGTAAAGATATTGTGGATCACCTTTCCCTTTCAACAACGGAACCGTCTCAAGAGTTAAAGATTTGACGAAAGATTTGACAATATCAAAAGTAAAACGTCTCGAAAGTTTTTCTAGTATTATAGGGTTTGAAGTGTCTGCTCTTATATCATTACAATGCATTCCTAAATTGTAAAACAGGGAAAAGAAGATCAAAAGCTAGTTAAATACTTAAAGATGCTGGAAATAAAGTATTTGTCAAATGAATGCTAAAAACAAACCTCTTGACAATCATGTTGGATATCTTACATGAACAATTTTATCACAGGACCACATGTATACTGTATATCTTTGCAAAAGGAAAAAAGCTTGAGACGGCAAAAATAAATCAAGAGTTCAATCAAAATATCCAACACCAATTAAAACTAGCAGAGGTAAAACAAAAAGCAGTAACCAATGCAAAGAGATGAAAGGACAAAAATAACAAGACATCACAAGTGATACGAATCCCCTGACATCACAAGTGATACGAATCCCCTGACATCACAAGTGATACGAATCCCCTGACATCACAAGTGATACGAATCCCCTGACATCACAAGTGATACGAATCCCCTGACATCACAAGTGATACGAATCCCCTGACATCACAAGTGATACGAATCCCCTGACATCACAAGTGATACGAATCCCCTGACATCACAAGTGATACGAATCCCCTGACATCACAAGTGATACGAATCCCCTGACATTCACATATTGTGTGACATAAAAGGTGACAGCAAAAATATTTCTGCATGAATCTGTTGAAGGCATTGCCATACCAAACACTTGTATGAAGTTTCATGAAATTCTGTTGAGGAATGAAGTTGCTAGAGCGATGACAAAGAGTGTAACACACGTACAGGCTGAATCCTAGCTGTATCCCCTCTAACGAAAATAGCTCAAAGTAAAGGATAATATACAACAGAAGGCAACCAGGAGATACCGAAACAAAAGGAAGAACATCATGAACCCACACAAAAATACTGGAGATAAGCCTAGCACTCCAAAAGGGTAAGCTGGACAACTCTGGACATTAACCTGAAATATATTTGCAGTCTTTATCCAGCAATAAGCCCATGCCTGGTAATACCCAGTCATATATATTGCACTTCAGAAGAAATCCTAACAAATGCTTTTTAACCATCCTGTAATGATTTAAGCCTGCTTCCCTACTTTGAGTTAATGATAATGCGTAGGTACCCTGGGTTTATTGTAGAATAGATACGGTAATAGATAAAAGTGTTTTTTATTATTTCGCTAGTGAGATTTTTCTGATTTTTGTAAGATAACCATAAAACAGCAGTAAATATTTTTTCTTGCAATTTGTTGATAATGATAGGTTTTTTTGTCATAAAAATAACTCCAGGCAGACTCTATGTTAGTGTGTTTATCTTATTCTTGGAAAAAACCCAGTACTTGGATATAATTAAATGTTGCAGATATTATATTGTACAATAAATACAGAACGGTACAGCAATAAAAACGGTTGCTTCCATAGATATACATCTTTAGTTGTTTAAGATTAAAAAATGGAAAACTTAGGAGAAATAATAAAAGCAATTATATATTAAATATCTTCAAGCTATTTTTGTACCAAACCTTTTTCGACATTATAACGTAAGAAATATGTTGGTACGACAATTAATTTCAGAAAGTCAGTCACGTCAGTATCTGGCTATTAATGGCACAACTGTTTCTAAAAATATTCAAACTTCAGTGGTTATCTCCTCTTTAATCTGTCAAGCATGTTCTATTTTCTGAACATTTTAAGATTTTTATCAGAAAATTCACATCAAATTATTTTTGTCTTGATCATTTTCAAACTTGACATGTATGCGTATATATGCTAATTTCTGCAAGACAGTATCAGATATCCCTATAAATAATTCTCTAAATAAAGTACTCCCAAAATACATGGAATGTGTGAAATTCTCATCTACCATTTCAATGACCAATCAAAATTGAGAATAAGTTTTTAAGTCATTAAATGTCCAATCAGATACCATCAATTTCCATGATACTGAGAAAAACTTTTATTTGCAGTGATGAACCGATTTTTGTTAAGTTTCATTTATGTTTAGGATAATTTAATACCAACCAATGAAGGACTGCATGTGTTGGACAACCATTAAGACTTATTTACATCTGAAGACACATTTGAACTCTTCCAATTCAAAGGTTGGAATAGTTAATTATGAAATTTCAGGGGTGAATGAGTTAAGACTCAATCTAGGCCTAATCTTTACCACTGATTGAATTATTTCCCCTGAACAATTATAAATCCCTGAGTTGGTTAGATTGATCATATATTGGTTCAGACCAAGGTTTGTTCTGTTACATTTTTTGCTTCAAAACACATACATCATTGTTGGTATCTTTTTTGTTTATTTCCTCTTTTCAATTTTTCATGAAAATTTTACAAGGTATGGGTTCCTTATCAAAGAAGTGATTTTATTAAAGTTTTTGTCATGTATAGGTAAAACGTTTTCAAAATTTGTAGTTCAAGTTTCCAGCAGTGGTGCGAGGATCCTTAAGATCAAAGCCTGAGTTGCATTAAGTTCAGTCAACATCACTTAAGGTACACAAAATTTTCAGCAGTCCTGCAAGGATCCTTAAGATAGAAGCTACTGGGTTCAGTCAACTTCACTAACGGTACACAAACATGTATACATCCATGCAGACATATCAAACTGTCAAAAAATTCACAAATAACTTTTTGCACATTCCTCATCATGATTGTGGCCAATCTTTGAAACAGCTCAGAACTGTGAGAGTAAACAACTTGTCTTAATTTCATTATGTGCGGAGGATGGGTGTCTCAACTTTCGTATAACCGCTCAACATGCTGGGAGTTTTTTTTTACACAAGCCATTTCTGCATATAACATCAAACATAAATCAACCAGCGGTCCAACATGCAGCAAGGATGTGTTCCTCCCAGACAGACAACTACCCACACTCCAAACAAACCACTTCACAGACTTAAGGCTGATTTGATGCTCTCTCTATCCACGTTAAATTGAGACCATAAATTATCAGAGTAGGTCTTTGATCTGGTGTCGATCTTAACTTGTCTATACTTCTCTAAATGTGTTAAATGACCTTCACATTTGACCCTTAACATTCAAAACACTGATATTTGAAATCATTCAAGGACAACCACCTCATTAGATAAGGACTGTAGAAATGTACAGGTGCATAATTAAAGTATCACCTAGCAATGCTATCTCCTTGACCTTCAGACCTGAAAAGTGATTCCATACAAGCCTTTACTGCAGAGTAACATGTCTGAGTACATTCAGCCAACAGGAGCTCAAGTAATTGTGTGAAAACAGAGGCTAGATAGATATATCAAGGAAAGGCAGACGAGCGTCATGACAAGAATATCCCATCCAATCTTGATTAGGGAGATGACTGATGCCTTGGTCGGGTATTGAAAGTCCACCATTAAATTAGTGGGCATTTAAGTAAATGCCATATAAGGCTTTGACTTTTGCCCATTTCCCAAGGTCACAAATCTCAATACACAATACATAAGGAGCAAAACTAAACAATTTAATCAAGTTTCATCAAAAAACTGTCATAATACCTTCTGGTGAATATTGGAGTTTATATTTAGATCACAATATGTTTATTACAATTTTTAATTACACACAGTTGAACTATAGATATATTATATGTATCTGATGTCCCAAGGAATAATTGAAAAATTCATTTAAAAACAGTTCACAAAATAAGTATCACCGAGTGAAAGATATTTATTTATACACACAGAGGTTGGCTGATCATTTGACTGAAATTTTCATATATTTCTGAAAGTTTTGACAAAAAATTAATGCATAGTTCGTCTTATAGTTATTTTGTTTTATGTTCAAGTTTAGATTGCCAATTATATACAGACTGTTTAACAATAGGGCTAGATATCTGTTTCCAATAGCAACAGAACACAGTTGAGGTGAGAGAATAAGGAGCAAGGTGAATCAGGTACAGGTTTTCTTGGAAGAAACATTTTTGGCTGCAACAGGAACGAAGCAAATATACGGGGCCTACAGGACCTTACAACAGGCACAGCGAGTTCTACAGCAAATTGGCACTCGTCCTAAACTTTTCCGTTTTAATGACATAACCATGCCTTTCTTATCGTATTCTTCAGGTGTTAATCACCACTTTTCTATCTTTTTACACTGGAGAATTCCATTTTGTTTTTGTCCTTTTTCCAAGCAAAATACAAATCGTATAATAAAAGTAATTTGGGCTGGAGCAAGTGATAACTTAGCTTATCGAGTATTCTGTCACTGGAGATCAGGATATCAAACGATCGCCTCTAATTTCAACAGAAAAACTTCCTTCTTGCTAATGATTTCCATTGAAATACCTCTATAAATTTACATTTAAAATACATTGTTAGTTAAAGTATATGAGTCATATGAGAAAACTTTGATTACAGACTTGAATATTGTCCCTGAAATATAATTTACATATATCAGAATAGCATTTGACAATCAAATAGTTTATGTGTGTAGTATTTGACCTTGAATAATTGTGTATTAGTGTTGTATTTGACCTTGAAATATCATTTACAATTGGAACATTTTACCTTAAAACAATTTATCAGTGTAACATTCTACCTTCAAATATTTCAACCAGTGTAGTATTTGACCTTAAAATATTGGTTAGACAGTTTACCATTTGACCTTGTCATATTGTTTACGCAAAGTGTAGCATCTGTCCTTGAAAATCAGTATATCAGTATAACATTTGACCTTGAAGTATTGTACACCACTATAACATTTGACGTTGAAATACTGTATACAAATATAACATCTGACCTTGAAATACTGTATACCAGTATAACATCTGAACTTGAAATGCTGAAACCAGTTTGACATTTGACCTTGAAATACTGTACACCACCATAACATTTGACCTTGAAATACTGTATACAAATATAACATCTGACCTTGAAATGCTGTAAACCACTGTAACATTTGACCTTGAAATACTGTATACAAATATAACATCTGACCTTGAAATGGCTGTATACCAGTATAACATCTGACCTTGAAATGCTGAAACCAGTTTGACATTTGACCTTGAAAAAATGTAACATTATAACATTCAAACTGTGGCCAACATACAGAGCAGTACTGCTCTCTAGATTGTTACTAAATGAGATAACTTTGATAACTTATTGGAAATGTAAAACTCTGATTCCTTGCTACTGCTACGTATACATTACACTGCTTTTGAGATCCTTTAACTCATTCACCCCTGAAATTCTTAATGAACTATTCCAACCTTTGAATTGGAAGAGTTCAAATGTGTCTTCAGGGGTGTATGTGTTAGGTGGAGGTTAGTTGTACCGAAGACATTTTAAGTGCAACTGCACTTTTGAAAATTTGATATGTAAGGAGCAGGACTTTGTACAATTAAGTTACAAAAGTTTATATTGTAACAGTGTTTATTGCTTTGTGCCCTGAGTAAGGTATTGTCAGACTGACTGACGGCCATTCAACGCCTAAATCCTCCGATTACCTCACAGCCACGTCCTCAACAAATTAAACTAAGAAAGGCATGACAAAGTTTACATGAATCGAAAACCTGGCCGCTGTCATTACCTCATCAAGTACACACATGTAGACAGACATCGGATCTGGGCTGGGAATAGAAATACACAACTATGAAAATAGCTGCCACTCACTAAGTCATAAATCAGGGTTTATTTTTAAGGTTTATGTAGAGTTAAACAAACAGCAACAAATTCAGCAGGGACCTTTGTACTGTGGTCACATTGTGTAGAGGTCGTGTTTTTATTTCACGTCTGTAGAGGTTGTGTTTTTATTTCACGTCAACAAAGTCTGGGTTTTTGAGGACAAAAATTAGATTTTAATATTGAAGCTTGGCCTGAATTAATTTTAATTATATCATGTGAAATTTTATTAGTGTTTTAACTTTAACTATACATGTACAACAATGTATATTTCAAACACAATTTTTATTGCTTTATTTTGAAATAACCTATTCAACATGTGTGCCTGACTATACCATAAGCACACTCCATTTACTTCTGATACCAGAAAACATCAGTAGAACAATTGGCAGCCCCCTGGCCCTGTGGTTGACCTATAAATGGCAATAGTTACCATGGAATCCTGTAATTACAACTCATTTCTGGTATTCTGAGTAATTTCTAAAACTGAAGATTTAAACTGCTGTAAGCGAAACATGTGTTTTTTTGGTTGATTACGGTATTTATAAAAGTGTGGGGCTAAAAATATACGACAACCTAAACATAGTTTATAGTGTTCTCTACCTATAATTCTAATAAATTTGAAGTACAGATTAACTTTTTGATGCATCAGTCTACAACACTTTTTAATCTGTGCACAACCTGTGTCCGCCCATTCCTACCTGAGCCCACGCTCCCAGTATGAATATTTTTACGTGTAAATGAGAAGATCAGATCATGCCATCTCTCCATTTGACCCTATTAAAAGACATACCGGTATATTGAACCTACCTTTATTTTTCTATGGTTTTGAAAAACACCAGGTGTACAATATAGACATGCATTAATATACCTGAGTACATCATGACCTTCAATCTAATAAATGCCCTGGTTTTTTAAATCCAAACATATTATTCTTTTGGATAATAGAAGGTGTTTGAAGTACAATGTGTGTTTTTATAAAAAAAAAAAAAAATGAAAGATCTGTTTAAAAACTAAATGTTAAAAATAACCCTTGATCATTGGGTATAAACACTGATTCAATATCCACTATGTATATATAGTGTTTTCTCAAAAGCCAATGATTGTGTAATTCGAGTCCTATTCTGTCTATATACTGTACTACTGTCACAACTGTATGAGATAGATTTTCAAAAATACCTCTAGAAATATTTTTATTTTTACAAAATGTTTTCTCAAAGGTCTGTCTGTAAGTAAAAAAAAAAAAAAAAAAATTTTTTTTAGAGATATACAGATAGTTCACAGACTCATTCATTCAGGGTCATATGACAGTAACAGAGGTCACCAAAGGTCACAGAACTGTCTTGATCAAAGGACACAGTTTGATAATAAAAAGAACTTTTTACAATAGAGAAGAGTTTGGCTCCTCCGGGGATTTAGGTAGACATGATGAATGAGTGTAATAATGACATATCTAAGAAGGCGTACAATTTTTTCTCATATCAAAATTGTTCGGTTACATCTATGCATTTATTTTATATGAAAATTTGAAGATGTGACAAGTGCCCTTATAAAGTAATGTCATGGGTTATAAATTCAAAATTTCACATTAATATCTGACAGACAATTTGTATATACACAATTAATAACATTTTCAGGTCGTCAAGTTAAATATCAAAGATAAAATTGGTGTAATATGTAAAAATATTTTTTTTTTTCCTAAATACACTGACTGTCTAAATTCAATGAACATGTACTTTTATATAACAGTTCAGGATACAATATCAGAAGCTACATGTATGTTCCCTTTTTACTTAAATCTACCCATAAATAGCATGCGGGGAAAAAAATCAAATTTCAGATTTATTTCTCTGTTGTGAAGAAATGTATGTGATCCTGAAGTTCAATATACATATTTACATGAATGGATTGCAAATCCCTGTCCCAAGACTGTAGTATTTCCCTATATACAGTAACCTCCCCTTAACTTCCATTTGGTCAGGCAGCTAAATGAGCCTTTTCATGTCTGATCAGAGAGTGACAGTCAAACTCCAGCAATTTTGTTTAAAAAAGTAACAACACTATCTACTACACCCCTAACCATCTAAACCTAACATAATATCAATAAAACACACATTTATAGTACTATAGTGTAAATGTACCACCAGGACACATTTCATTTTGATAAAAGTGCCATTATTTACCAGATAAAACAGGACAAACACACGTTTACAGTTACACTGAAGATAACATATCAATTATCTACCACATAGTATACAACTACAGTGAAACCTACACCAGTAAAATGGGCTCACTAATGACGTGTAAACAATAGCTCGGAGGTGAAGAACACTGATTTAATTTTCTTTCTTGCTTTCAGACATACCTGTACCGTTTCACAGGAAAACACTTTTACAGCTTAAATTATCTAACCGAAATGTTTACTTCTTTAATGATCAAATCATCTTCTAAAACTACTTTAATACTGCTGGTTTTAATTCCCTGTTACTGCAACAGGAAGTAGAGAAGTGTACGTGATTACTATAGCTTCCACTGGGGCATCCAACTTACGACCCTAAATGTCCAAGCCCCTCTATCACATCAGCTAAAGGGAAATTCCTTCTAGTGTCATGCTATAGAAGGTGACTGTAATAATCATATATAAACAATTCAAACCTGCCACAAATCTGAAATCATCACATCGAATTGTCCACAGAATGTAGCTTATAATATTGTTGGCGCTACAGAATTTCAAAACATTGAACAGATATATAGTTCAGTACTATATACTGATCAACACTACTACGATAAATAAATATACCTGGAATATAATCAACACTTACCTGCGACTAAACCGAAATCCTAATCAATACAAGGCCACACTACAAATAAATGTACACGTTCACAGAGGACACCAATAAACTGATGTGGTCTCATCCAGATGCATGCATGTACTTCTCAAGTATATCAACAGTGCTGACAAGAAAATTCCCATACACAAGTCCGCAAAAATCAATACTCACCTGTCATTATATTATCAGGTCAGCAATGAGCATGGACAAATCCAGTATTCACCTGGAAATCTGACTCCCGTTAAAATGTCGTTTGTACAATGTCTAGTGACAGGGGATGACAGTTAATCCCGTCCAATGACACGTTTAAACTGTCCGATACCTGAGGTCACAGTATTTAAAATCTCTTTGTTCACAAGTACATAACAGAAAGCAAATCAGTACAAAGTTAAAACTTGTACAGACGAACTCTACCCAATAAAGCCATTTTTTTGTCTGGCTTAAAAAGACTTTGAAAAACATGTAAAACTTAAGATCCCTGTCCCACTGCTTGGTGTGGTTATTTTTTATATACAGCAACCTCCCCTTACCTGCCACCTGGATATAACTGTAGCATAATTTGGTCGAAAGAGGACACTTCTGTTGACCAGCTACCTCAATCTGTTAGTGTGATAGTATAACAATCTGAAGTTCAGGGTTCGAATCCTGGTCTGGCTCCGCTAAATTTATACACTCAGAACATTGTTGTTGATTATATTTTGTTCATTTCATCTTTATCATTTCTCATAAAATCTCCACAAAATCTGGTTTTCTTTTCAGAATTGATTTATCAAAGCTAGAAAAACCGTTTCCAATACTTTGTTACAGATTTTGGTGGAGGTACAGGGATTCTTTAGGGACATATCTTATAAAATCATATCCAGTCCTAGAGGCATCTTGATTCACCGCAATTGGAATCATGATATATTTTTCAGATTTTGAAAGGTCACAATCTGAATATTAGTGTATAGTAAAAACAACTTAAAGTAAAGGAAAAGAATGCATGCATGTTACAGATGGGATTTCCCGAAGAACAAAGACAAGAATTCAGGCAAATTGTAGGCCGATTTGAAGAAGGTACACATATAGGTGAGAATACAGATATATTACAGGTGAGATAACCAGAAGGATTAAAGGTGAAAATCAGGTAGACTACAAGTGAAATTACCAGGAAAAGATAGGTTAGAATACAGGTAGCTTACAGGTGTGATTACACCTAGATTACAGGTGCAATTACAGGTTTATTATTATTATTATTATTATTTTACAGGTAGACTACATATGAGATTACCAGGAAAAGACTGGTGAGAATACTGGTAGACTAAAGGTGAAACCACCAGAAAAGGATAGGTGAAAATAAGGCAAACTACAGGTGAAATCACCAGGAAAAGATATATGAGAATACAGGTACACTACAGGCTAGATTACCAGGAAAAATAGGTGATAATACAAGCAGACTACAGGTGTGATTACAGGTAGATTACAGGTAGACTACATGTGAGATTACCAGAATAAGACAGGTGAGAATACACGTACACTACAGGTGAGATTACCAGGAAAAAGTAGGTGATATACAAGTAGCAGGGTTCTCCCCAGGCCATTTAGCTGATACGGCTCCGTATCAGCTTCAGTTTGAAATCCTCCCTGCCGTATCAGCTTAATTGACCCGTATCACCTTAAACTGTGAACCGTATCACCTTGTTATTTGTACTGAACANTAGACTACATGAAAAGGATAAAGATTAAGATACAAACTGATAGAGATTAAGATACAAACTGATAGAAGTTACCTTAAGTATATGGAATCGGTTTCCACTCAAATCACACTAATTCTTTATATAAAGTTATATCCTCCAACACCAGAAGTAAATCTGCAGAGACACACAGTTTTAAATCCTGAAGTTCAGGTAAAGGCTGGTTAGGAGCCGATTCTATTGACAGCGTGTGCGCTTTGTATATTTATGTAGGTATACAATGTATACACACAAAGGCAGGGATCACATTTCTCTGTCCTAGCCACTTCCAACTTGAAACAGTTAAAGTTCAAGTAGTCTCAGTATGTCACTCATTCTCGCATAATTAACTTTTCCTGCTGGTACAGCCGACTGTTAACACACATTCAACCTTTATATCTTAGCCACACCAAGTCGCTCTAAAAAAACATATCAGCTGTTCTTCTTTTACCTTTTAAACATCACTAATCGTTGTGACCAGGTAGTTTTTACCATAACATAGAGTCAATTACTACGATAATCTGAAAAATCCAATGGAGTAGTGATCCGCATAGTTTTGTTAAAACAGGTGTTTCTGAGAGAATCGTTTTCAGTAATGATAGAGTTAGATTTCCTTTGACAATATTTATTAATATCAATAAAACATCAATAATTTTAAGGAACATCTTTTTAAGTTTTTTAAGTTGATCACGAGTTTACTTGTATTAAGTGTGATCCTATATACAGTTCAGTGAACACAAAAATGTACCTGTATATATCTTATGTATCCATATTTAAATTAAGGGTAGCATGATTATGTATTCTGTTTCCATTTCAATAAAAGATTAATTTTTTTTGTAAACAATATAAAATAACATGAACAGCAAAAATATTTTTCTTAATCTGTGAACTAAATAGTTTAAAAGTGATTTGGGTTTTAATTTAATTAATTGAAAAATAAATTTGTAATTCATTTTTTTTTTAATTTAATCATATATGATATAGATATTTTCATGCAAGTAAATTAATTAAATATGGAAGATTTTGATAATTGCTGATTATAGCCTCCTGTAAAATCAAATGATATATTCTGTGATAATACCACAAAGTTGATGTTAATTTATGGAAAATGATACATGTAGTGAAATGCAACCTTTTATCATAGTATGATTACCACTCGTGTGCTCCTTAAATTTCAACTATTTAAGGATTGACCTTCATTTTGACGGCGTATACGGTAGTATGAACGCAGTTAGCAACAAACATATTCTATGGTGTGCGTTCAGGAGACATGTAAATATAAACCCATTAAAGAGGTATTCAGTATCAATACAACGTATTGGCATTATATCTGTGTGATAAAAACTAACTTCATAGTCAGTTAATAAGTTCTGTTTTGAGATGTAGTCCCTAATAAAGAAAATGGTGGTTTGATATATCATAGAAATTTTGTCTTAAGGATCCATGTCCCATCGCACTGCCGTTTTTCTTATCTACAGTAACCTCCCTTATTTAACTCATTCACCCCTGAAGACACATTTGAACTCTTCCAATTCAAGTGTTGGAATGGTGCATTATGAAATTTCAGGGGTGAATGATCATGAGTTAACTTCCATTTGGATATATAACTGGTAACTGTAGCACCCTTGGGCTTGTACACTTCTGTTGTCCAGGCAGCTCCATCAGTTTCAACAGTGATTTAACAATCTTAAGTCCAGAGTTTGAATCCCGGTCTGGCCCCGCGAAATATTTTACACTCGGACACATGTGGATTATATTTGGTTCATTTCATCACCATTATAATTATGTTTTCATAAACTTCGCAAGATATACTGTTCCTTCCAGAAATGATTGATCAAAGAGATATAGTCATGCACACTGGAAAAATAAGTTTTTAATGCATAGTTTCATTTTTCTAGCCCCACAGAATATTCTGCACTCAGAACACATTTGTTGATTATATTGTGTTTATTTCATCTCCGTAATAAAAGTACTGTAAAGGTGTACTTTTCTTTTCAAAAATTACATATCAAAGCTTATAAAGTCACGCCAAAAAAAACAGGGATCCTTAATAGTCCATTATAAAAGATCTTTAAGGTGTACTTTTCTTTTCAAAAATTACTTATCAAAGCTATAGTGAAGCCAAAAAAGTAAGTTTCGAATGCATATAGTTTCATTTTTCGGCCGTGGTATGGGGATCCTTAATAGTCCATTTCTACCTGAGAAATACTGACAGATATGAATGTGATTGGGTCTTAGGCCAGTACAGTCTGTCACTGTACACTATATATACAGTAAATATAAAACTGAATGTTTCTCCACAAATCTGCATGTCTAGCTGTAATGTCCCTGTCTCAGTGATGTACAGGTGTTCAGGTACATACACATAATGTTGTAGAAAAAGTCTTATTTACAACCATGTAAATACCTGTATACAGGTAAAGTCCATCAGCAAACAAAACACCATGGAATATAATTCACCATAAAATGAACACATTACCATTTGAAATGAATGCATTTTTTTTCCCATTTATAATACATCTGATGTTCCTAAATCCTGTTACATAGAGTCTGACTTTAATGATATAGACACTCAAATTGTATTAAGGACGACACACTGGCCCACGTTAAGATTAGGGTTAACAGAATCGATAATATTAAAACTTGCTGATTGCATAAATGTGCTTATAGAATCAAAGTTTGATAAACGTGACTGGTCCTGCAATGATATAGATTGAGTTTGTCTACATGGGGGCTAGATATCGTATATATAAATTGTCTAACACAGCTAGGTCACAATACTGAATTTCTGTCAGTAACTAAATAGCTTTGTTACCAAGCTTGCTTCATCTTATCTAACATGTGTGTATTCAAAAGATATTTTTTCATTTTTGCAGGTGATGTCATTTGTCTTCAAACATTTAATTAACATGACAGGGAGAAAAAAGTGTGTACCTCAATGTATTTAGATAACCACAGTCTGCATACTAGGGGTGACAACAAGAAATTGACAGTAAACACTTCAACATAAAAGTTCTAGGATATTGATCACGTCTGTTTAAATCTTGTAGATCCATTAAATGGACACATATCCCAAGTTAAAACAGCTAGGTCTCCTTTTCCCCATTTTGCCAAGATTCTATACCAAAACTGCACAAAAGATAAATATAACCCGAAGATGCCAGCCCTTCTCCCATAATTAAGAATTAATGTGAGGTCAAGGTCAAAGTGTGTGAGGCTGTGAAGTTGCATGACCATAGGTCTGCAGTTGTAAGTCCATATCCATTCAAACACAAAAACAGACAGACGGACAGACAGACAAGTGAACAGCAATGCTATTAAAGCACCACTTTGTGGCGAGACTAAAATATGCCTTTTCTATTTTCTTTATTTTTTTTCCTATGACCCCAGGATCGTTACTTGCCTTCTCTCCCTATTTCGGAGAGAAATACCCCATGTTGTACCCTGAACTATGTCCTCAGGATCATTACTTGCCTTCTCTCCCTATTTCGGGGAGAGATACCCCATGTTGTCCCCTGAAATATGACCTCAGGATAATTACTTGCCTTCTCTCCCGATTTCGGAGAGAGATACCCCATGTTGTCCCCTGAAATATGACCTCATGATCATTACTTGCCTTCTCTCCCGATTTCGGAGAGAGATACGCCATGTTGTACCCTGAAATATAACCCCACTATCATTACATGCCTTCTCTCCCTATTTCGAAGAGAGATACCCCATGTTGTACTCTGAAATATGACCTCAGGTTCATTACTTGCCTTCTCTCCCGATTTCGGAGAGAGATACGCCATGTTGTACCCTGAAATATAACCCCACTATCATTACATGCCTTCTCTCCCTATTTTGTAGAGAGATACCCCATGTTGTACCCTGAAATATAACCCCACTATCATTACATGCCTTCTCTCCCTATTTCGAAGAGAGATACCCCATGTTGTACTCTGAAATATGACCTCAGGATCGTTACTTGCATTCTCTCCCTATTTCGGAGAGAGGTACCCCATGTTGTACCCTGAAATATGACCTCAGGATCATTACTTGCCTTCAGTCCCTATTTCGGAGAGAGATACCCCATGTTGTACCCTGAACTATGACCTCAGGATCATTACTTGCCTTCTCTCCCTATTTCGGAGAGAGATACCCCATGTTGTACCCTGAAGTTAAGCATTTCCAACCAGCGAGTTCCCTTAACTAGCCATGTTTTCTAAGATCTGATAGAACAGATCAAAAGATTCCATTGAAAAGTGTCATTACCTTTGGGGTATACAAACATTTAATTTATGCTTTTAATTCTGAGCATGTGTCAACTTCCCCATGGACATTTTTTCAAAGTTGGCAAGTATACAGGATCTGCCATGGTGTCTTAACAATATACATGTTAACAATTTTAATAGAACATTTTTTTCAGTATTTTGATCTACATAAACCAATAAAGATTCCTTTTATGAAAAACAGAACACAGTTTTGTAGTAGTCTTTAAATGGAAATTATAGAAAGGCATTCTTCATAGACAGGTTTGTAATTATAGACAGGTGATCTTTATAGACAGGTTTGTATTTATAGACAGGTGATCTTTATAGAGATGTTTGTATTACAGACAGGTTTTGTATTTATATAGAGGTGGCCTTTATAAACAGGTTAATATTTATAGACAGATGGCATTTATAGACAGGTTTGTATTTATATAAAGATGGCCATTATAAACAGTTTTGTATTAATATACAGGTGACCTTTATATACAGGTTTGTATTTAGACAGGTGGCCTTTATAAGGAGGTTTGTATTTATAGACAGGTCTGTTTTATAGTAAAGAGGCCTTTATAGACAGGTTTGTATATATTTATGGATAGGTAATCTTTATAGACAGGTCTGTATTTATAGACAGGTAAACCTTATAGACAGGTCTGTTTTATAGTAAAGAGGCCTTTATAGACAGGTTTGTATATATTTATGGACAGGTAAACCTTATAGACAGGTCTGCATTTATAGACAGGTCTGTATTTAAAGACAGGTAAACCTTATAGACAGGTCTGTATTTTTAGACAGGTAACCCTAATAGACAGGTTTGTATTTATAGACAGGTAAACATTATAGACAGGTCTGTATTTATAGAGGTAACCCTTATAGACAGGTCTGTATCTATAGACAGGTAACCCTTATAGACAGGTCTGTATCAAAAGAGGTAAACCTTATAGACAGGTCTGTATCTATAGAGGTAACCCTTATAGACAGGTCTGTATTTATAGACAGGTAAACCTTATAGACAGGTCTGTATTTTTCACATGTCAAAGAGTATATATGATCCAATAGCATAACCAGGTCTGTATTTATAGAGGTAACCCTAATAGACAGGTTTGTATTTATAGACAGGTAAACCTTATAGACAGGTCTGTATTTTTAGACAGGTAAACCTTATAGACAGGTCTGTATCTATAGAGGTAAACCTTATAGACAGGTCTGTATCTATAGAGGTAACCCTTATAGACAGGTCTGTATCTATAGAGGTAACCCTTATAGACAGGTCTGTATCTATAGAGGTAACCCTTATAGACAGGTCTGTATCTATAGAGGTAACCCTTATAGACAGGTCTGTATCTATAGAGGTAACCCTTATAGACAGGTCTGTATCTATAGAGGTAACCCTTATAGACAGGTCTGTATCTATAGAGGTAACCCTTATAGACAGGTCTGTATCTATAGAGGTAACCCTTATAGACAGGTCTGTATCTATAGAGGTAAACCTTATAGACAGGTCTGTATCTATAGAGGTAACCCTTATAGACAGGTCTGTATCTATAGAGGTAAACCTTATAGACAGGTCTGTATCTATAGAGGTAACCCTTATAGACAGGTCTGTATCTATAGAGGTAACCCTTATAGACAGGTCTGTATCTATAGAGGTAACCCTTATAGACAGGTCTGTATCTATAGAGGTAACCCTTATAGACAGGTCTGTATCTATAGAGGTAACCCTTATAGACAGGTCTGTATCTATAGAGGTAACCCTTATAGACAGGTCTGTATCTATAGAGGTAACCCTTATAGACAGGTCTGTATCTATAGAGGTAACCCTTATAGACAGGTCTGTATCTATAGAGGTAACCCTTATAGACAGGTCTGTATCTATAGAGGTAACCCTTATAGACAGGTCTGTATCTATAGAGGTAACCCTTATAGACAGGTCTGTATCTATAGAGGTAACCCTTATAGACAGGTCTGTATCTATAGAGGTAACCCTTATAGACAGGTCTGTATCTATAGAGGTAACCCTTATAGACAGGTCTGTATCTATAGAGGTAACCCTTATAGACAGGTCTGTATCTATAGAGGTAACCCTTATAGACAGGTCTGTATCTATAGAGGTAACCCTTATAGACAGGTCTGTATCTATAGAGGTAACCCTTATAGACAGGTCTGTATCTATAGAGGTAACCCTTATAGACAGGTCTGTATCTATAGAGGTAACCCTTATAGACAGGTCTGTATCTATAGAGGTAACCCTTATAGACAGGTCTGTATCTATAGAGGTAACCCTTATAGACAGGTCTGTATCTATAGAGGTAACCCTTATAGACAGGTCTGTATCTATAGAGGTAAACCTTATAGACAGGTCTGTATCTATAGAGGTAAACCTTATAGACAGGTCTGTATTTATAGAGGTAACCCTTATAGACAGGTCTGTATTTATAGAGGTAACCCTTATAGACAGGTCTGTATTTATAGACAGGTAACCCTTATAGACAGGTCTGTATCTATAGACTGATGATCTTTATCTGACCTGTACATATACATTTCACTTAGACAACATTGATGGATGTTGAGTGCAAGTCACTATAAAGCAAAACAACATACATGTGTATTTATAAAACTTTGTATGGAGGACAAGCAGTCTGTTCCGTAAGGAAGACTTTCAGTCTTTCATCATTAAATCTATAATCAAACGTTTTTATCAATGACTGCCCTATCAGAAAGGTATCTTGATTGTTCATTTGATAGTATGTTGATATACACTAGAATTGACACATACCAGTTAAATAATGGGCCACAATAACAAACAGTTTCATTATTGTAAACAAAGCTAATATTTATTTAACAAGTTAAAAGTCAATGTAAACAGTCTTGGACGTGAACATTGAACAATTTGTGTGGTGTAAGTTAACATTGACAGATTGGATAAGTAAACCATGTGTTCAAAGCCTACATTTTATGAATGTTCGTTTTCCTGTTCTTATTGACTTCAAGTTTAATCTTTAATTGACTAATGATTAAGTAACTAATCAAATATCTTAGAACATCACAATCAGTCACCAGACAAATTTTCACAATCTTGGAATCTTTTTTTTATAGGCATGCATAAAAAAAAATCATAAATGGGAAAAAATAGTACTTTTTTGAGGGGGGGGGGGGGCACATGTCAAAGAGTATATATGATCCAATAGCTTTGGGGGAAAACATCTGTTGGGTTCTTCACTATGAAGAATAACAGCAACTCAAAATACAATTGATAATGCATTTCCTACAGCTTTTCTGCTGAGTCTGTGTATTCATGTTGTATTACAAATTGAACATTTTGGATTAAGGAAGGGCTCTTATTGGATATGAGGGATACAGATACTACACTGTGTGTGTACTACGTAGTATTCAACTAGCTTATATATAGTTAGCCGGATATCTGGGATTGGTACATTTTATTCCAGGGTTAGAGAAAGTTTTCAATATTTACTTAGAACTCACAGGTTGGGCTAATAGCTTCTTTTTTTATCTAAATCAACTTGTGGCATTTTTCTTAAGTCTAAATATGAAACTGTTCACAATTTGGTAATTTTCTATTCAATACAACTTTTATCAAATTCTGTGTTAATATTGTAACAGTACAATAGTTCAACAGAATATTCAAATCATTTTATAATTTCTCATGCTATAGTAAACAACTCAATATTTACACACGAAATATGATAGATGATCTGATATCAATTTGACAAATCATTTCAGTTGGACGAGTTCTACATACTTCAAGAGGACGAAACACACCACTTTCTGACCAGATTTGCAAATAGTCTATCTGTTATTGACACAACGCATTAGGAGTGAGTCACCACTAATAGATCTCGATCACCTGGTGTACGACATGTGTACATCGGCGATATTCACTGGCAATCTATGTCGTAACGTTCAATTAATATTGAAAAAATAAAGAAGTTAGTTACGATACAGTTAAACATAAGCTGCAATCTTTAACGTGCATTATTATCGGAAGTAATTACCATGACATTGAATTTCGCGGGTTGGCGCTCGTCTCGCCAATCCACAGCATAAATAATTAACACACTGTCTATATGTGTTTCGACTCAATTCGATCTCTTTTCAAAATGACAACATAAACAAACGGGAGTATCTTAGTCTATCATTACAATTTTAACTGTTTCCAGTTGAAAACATTAATACATTTGTTTACATACCTGTATTCTCCTTAGCTTAAAGAGGTGAAAACACCGTTAGTTCACGCTTGCTGGATATCAGTTAAGATTAACTTTTTCGTCTCCACATACTGAAGAGCTACACAAAAGGTTTAACTACCGTAGTCTCTCAAATAACTGAGCAACTTGAAACAGATATAATTAAAAAAAAAAACACAAAAAAAACTATTTCTTTACCTGTACGAAGTTTATTAACAGAGATAGAAGTCGATTAGACCGTTGTAATCTACTGTTAGACGTGGTTGATTTATTATTTCGTGTCCAAGAAATACGTTTGCAAAATGTCTTACTTTGCCGTTTTATTGTAAAGTGAAAGAGAAGTTACGAAAATCGGACATCAGAACTTTGTCAACCATATGCATTTTATTCTTTAAATACGTGTATTGAACCACGAACTTAGATTATATTGCTATCCATTATAAGTCTGTGATTTAATCACAATCGACGTGTGTACTAGGGTACTTTATTGGGTATGTGTGACAGGAGAGGGAAAATGCCGGGACAAGGCCGGGATTCAAACCCGGGACCTCAGAATTCAAGACGGACGCTATAACCAATTAGCTACATATGTAACTGACCACCTGCAGTCACGATGCTAGGTTCCGACAACACCCCACCCGTCTCCCTCTTCCACTATTTTATTCCAAGCGTCTGTCTATAGTTTGGTCGGTGGTTCCGGCTCCAATTCAGGTATTGACTAAGGCACTTCTCAAGTTACAGGGGACAGCAAATGCAACGGGGTTAGACCGGATTTGTCCAGGACGCTTTAACTAATAGCTATAACTGGCCATCGACAGTCACATCATATACTTACCAACCATTTGAAATTTCCACGGGGAGATTCTGCGTGCTCAAAATTAATATCATCGATAAAATGTGTGTTTCCACCCCTAGGGACACAATAACCATTAAAAATGACATATCATGAGCTGTTCTTTCAGATGAAATCATTAAATCTTAGAAAATAGGAATAGTTTAACAAATTCATTAATTGGACCAAAATAATATTTAAGGGTTCAAAATCGGGACTCTCCCCCCTAAAACATCGCCCATTCCTACTACGAATGTGATACATTTGGGAATATTTACCATCGTATGGCATTGTCACTATATAACCCTATCACATTCTATTGGCATTCATATAGGCTATGAATGCCATGTACCGATTGTTGACGTCATCATTATTATGACGTCACAATTGTTACGTTGGATACAACTGACCCTCCCTGGGCGATGGCTGTTCTATTCATTGAACAAGCATGCACGATACATACACTATTTAAACTAAATGCTGAATTATACTAAATGTAACTGAATTTTCTATGAGATTATCAGATTCCAAAAATGGTAAATATAAGTATTGAACTGCTTTCAGTTGGCATTCATAGGCAAAATGAATTCCAACTGGACAAAGGCAAATTCAATTAATCGCGCTAGCGCTTCATGTTGGATTTGCCTTTGTCCAGTTGGAATTCATTTTGCCTATGAATGCCAACTGAAAGCAGTTCAATGCTTAACAAAACTTACATGTTGTGTATGATAATATAAGCCTAATGTGATATGACAGCGGGACATATATGTCCATATCTATCTAAAGATAGCCACGTTTAGAACATTAATTCAGTGTGTACATGTGAGATTTCCTACCCAGAGAAAAGCACACAGTTAAGGTGAAATTAATTCAATATTGTCGATTTCGTAGGAGACAAGTAAACACTGAATTCCAAGCAGGGTGCTTGTGTAAACTAGTGTCCGATATGGGCAGGGATTTCAAGTTCGTGATAAAATATACCCAAATTCGTACAATTACCGAATTGATTTTATATACGTATATATAAATTACGTTTCGACGGACTATCTTATAGCTCAAGCATAACTGAATTCATTCTCAGCATCGTTTCGTCGTTATGACGTCATACTCATTAAAGTCCGAGCGTCAGAGACTGACGCCATAGTGATTGTTATAAGTTGAAAAATACAAATTCTCGAGAACTGTCTAATAAAACTCAAATTGTCAGAGACGCATAGGAAAAAGAAACCATTCTCACTACACAATCATAGAAAGGACGGAACAAACCAATCACACCAATTATCTGCGAAAAGATAACTGAACACTGCACCTATGTTCAGAGAATATTAAACTTTTATAAAAAAAAATCAAGAGAGGAGTGAACAGTAAAAATAATATTCAAACACGATTGAACAGTCACTGTAACGCCCGGAGGAATGAACAGTCACAAGTAACGTCCGGATGAATGTACAGTCACTGTAACGTCCGGAGGAATGAACAGTAATTGTAACGTCCCGAGGAATGTACAGTCACTGTAACGCCCGGAGGAATGGATAGTCACTGTAACGCCCGGAGGAATGAGCAGTCTCTGTAACGTCCGGAGGAATGTACAGTCACTGTAACGACCGGAGGAATGAGCAGTCACTGTAACGTCCAGAGGAATGAACAGTCACTGTAACGTTCGGAGGAATGTACAGTCATTGTAACGTCCGGGGAATGTACAGTCACTGTAACGCCCGGAGGAATAAACAGTCACTGTAACGTCCGGAGGAATGGATAGTCACTGTAACGGCCGGAGGAATGTACAGTCACTGTAACGTCCGGAGGACTGTACAGTCACTGTAACGTCCGGAGGAATGTACACTAACTGTAACGTCCGGAGGAATGTACAGTCACTCTAACGTCCGGAGGAATGTACAGTAACTGTAACGACCGGAGGAATGTACAGTCACTGTAACGTCCGGATGAATGTACAGTAACTGTAACGTCCGGAGGAATGTACTGTCACTGTAACGTCCGGAGGAATGTACAGTAACTGAAAAGTCCGGAGGAATGTACAGTCACTGTAACGTCCGGATGAATGTACAGTAACTGTAACGTCCGGAGGAATGTACTGTCACTGTAACGTCCGGAGGAATGTACAGTAACTGTAACGCCCGGAGGAATGAACAGTCACTGTAACGTCCGGAGGAATGGATAGTCACTGTAACGGCCGGAGGAATGTACAGTCACTGTAACGTCCGGAGGACTGGATAGTCACTGTAACGTCCGGAGGAATGGATAGTCACTGTAACGTACGGAGGAATGGATAGTCACTGTAACGTCCGGAGGAATGTACAGTCATTGTAACGTCCGGAGGAATGTACAGTCATTGTAACGTCCGGAGGAATGGATAGTCACTGTAACGCCCGGAGGAATGAGCAGTCTCTGTAACGTCCGGAGGAATGTACAGTCACTGTACCGTCCGGAGGACTGTACAGTAACTGTAACGTCCGGAGGAATGTACTGTCACTGTAACGTCCGGAGGAATGTACAGTAACTGTGACGTCCGGAGGAATGTACAGTCACTGTAACGTCAGGAGGAATGTACAGTAACTGTAACGTCCGGAGGAATGTACAGCCACTGTAACGTCCGGAGGAATGTACAGTAACTGAAACGTCCGGAGGAATGTACAGTCACTGTAACGTCCAGAGGAATTTACAGTCACTGTACAGTCACTGTAACGTCCGGAGGAATGAACAGTAATTGTAACGTCCCGAGGAATGTACAGTCACTGTAACGCCCGGAGGAATAAACAGTCACTGTAACGTCCGGAGGAATGGATAGTCACTGTAACGGCCGGAGGAATGTACAGTCACTGTAACGTCCGGAGGAATGAACAGTCACTGTAACGTTCGGAGGAATGAAAAGTCACACCAATGTTCAAAGAGAACCGAAGATTTGTTTTAATGTTTAAAGAGAACTGAACAGTCATACCAATGTTCAAAGAGAACTGAACAGTCACACCAATGTTCAAAGAGAACTGAACAGTCATACCAATGTTCAAAGAGAACTGAACAGTCACACCAATGTTCAAAGAGAACTGAACAGTCATACCAGTGTTCAAAGAGAAATGAACAGTCATATCAGTGTTCAAAGAGAACTGAACAGTCACACCAATGTTCAAATAGAACTGAACAGTTACGGTAATGTGTTGAGAGTAAAGAACAGTCACACCAATGTTCAAAGAGAACTGAACAGTCATACCAATGTTCAAAGAGAACTGAACAGTCACACCAATGTTCAAAGAGAACTGAACAGTTACGGCAATGCGTTGAGAGCAAAGAACAGTCACACCAATGTTCAAAGAGAACTGAACAGTCATACCAGTGTTCAAAGAGAAATGAACAGTCATATCAGTGTTCAAAGAGAACTGAACAGTCACACCAATGTTCAAAGAGAACTGAACATTTATTCCAATGTTCAAAGAGAACTGAACAGTCACACCAATGCTCAAAGAGAACTTAACAGTCATACCAATGTTCAAATAGAACTGAACAGTTACGGCAATGCATTGAGAGTAAAGAACAGTCACACCAATGTTCAAAGAGAACTAAACAGTCATACCAACGTTCAAAGAGAACTGAACAGTCACACCAATGTTTAAATAGAACTGAACAGTTACGGCAATGCGTTGAGAGTAAAGAACAGTCACACCAATGTTCAAAGAGAACTGAACATTTATCCCAATGTTCAAAGAGAACTGAACAGTCATACCAATGTTCAAAGAGAACTGAACAGTCACACCAGTGTTCAAATAGAACTGAACAGTTACGGCAATATGTTGAGAGCGAAGAACAGTCACACCAATGTTCAAAGAGAACTAAACAGACATACCAACGTTCAAAGAGAACTGAACAGTCACACCAATGTTCAAAGAGAACTGAACATTTATCCCAATGTTCAAAGAGAACTGAACAGTCATACCAGTGTTCAAAGAGAACTGAACAGTCACACCAATGTTCAAAGAGAACTTAACAGTCATACCAATGTTCAAATAGAACTGAACAGTTACGGCAATGTTCAAATAGAACTGAACAGTTACGGCAATGTTCAAATAGAACTGAACAGTTACGGCAATGTTCAAATAGAACTGAACAGTTACGGCAATGTTCAAATAGAACTGAACAGTTACGGCAATGCGTTGAGATCAAAGAACAGTCACACCAATGTTCAAAGAGAACTAAACAGACATACCAACGTTCAAAGAGAACTGAACAGTCACACCAATGTTCAAATAGAACTGAACAGTTACGGTAATGTGTTGAGAGTAAAGAACAGTCACACCAATGTTCAAAGAGAACTGAACATTTATACCAATGTTCAAAGAGAAATGAACAGTCATACCAATGTTCAAAGAGAACTGAACATTTCTCCCAATGTTCAAAGAGAATTGAACAGTCACACCAGTGTTCAAATAGAACTGAACAGTTACGGCAATATGTTGAGGGCAAAGAACAGTCACACCAATGTTCAAAGAGAACTGAACAGTCATCCAATGTTCAAAGAGAACTGAACAGTCACACCAGTGTTCAAATAGAACTGAACAGTTACGGCAATATGTTGAGAGCAAAGAACAGTCACACCAATGTTCAAAGAGAACTAAACAGACATACCAACGTTCAAAGAGAACTGAACAGTCACACCAATGTTCAAATAGAACTGAACAGTTACGGTAATGTGTTGAGAGTAAAGAACAGTCACACCAATGTTCAAAGAGAACTGAACAGTCACACCAGTGTTCAAATAGAACTGAACAGTTACGGCAATATGTTGAGAGCAAAGAACAGTCACACCAATGTTCAAAGAGAACTAAACAGTCATACCAACGTTCAAAGAGAACTGAACAGTCACACCAATGTTCAAAGAGAACTGAACAGACACACCAATGTTCAAATAAAACTGAACAGTTACGGCAATATGTTGAGAGCAAAGAACAGTCACACCCATATGTAGAGAGGAATGAAAATTCACAAAAAAGAACTGAACAGTCTTCGCAACGTTCATAGGACTGATAGTCATCAGTTGAAACTATATTCCGAGAGCAATAAACAGTTAAAATTATAAGATAATTTGTAAATATCACATCATAAGTAAGAGACGACTAAACTATTACAAAAACAACAGTATTTTGCAATATTCAAACAAGACTGACCAACCATAACAAATGTTAAGGTAGACTGACCAATCACAACAACCGTCACAAAAAGAACATGTCAACCGCATAACTGTAACATTTAGCCATCACAACAACAATCTTCACATAGGGCTGACCAATCACAGCTATGGTTACAAACAGAACGTATCAACCAAATAAATAGATAATTTGCCATCAAAACAACAACTTTAACATAGAACTGATCAATCAAAGCAATCGTTAATGACAAAGACCAATCACAGCACCTTTTTATACAATATTTTGCATTAAAAACACATGGAATATAAAAAGGCGAACACATTATGATACAACCACAAAAAATAGGCAATTAGAGCTGATAAAAAAATAACAAAAAATAATTAGATAAATACATGAAGGCGACGGTCATTGCGTACAGAGTGCAAGCGCTCTAACTTGAAGAAAACCAATTAAACAAATATCGCCAGGATAAACAGTTCAAAATGGTGGAGAAGTGAAACCACATCAGATCAAAGGATCTAACTCATCGCTGAAACGAGATGATCATGTATTTACTACATGATGTAAACAAGATACCACGCGGAGGGATATCTGGGTTGTATCATGTGACCAGATATAAACCATACAATCTGACTACTTGTTGAACACTTACCTAGTAAATGATGTAATCCAGATCTTGGTACCGAGTCTTGTAACTCGCGTGAGGTCGCTAATAACAGACACTTCTTACGTTATATCTGTAGCTTGGTCTATAAAGGCAGTGCTGGTACAGTACTGTGTTTCAAAGTCAATAAGGATAGTTAGTTCCAACTTTGTTTAATGTGATTCGGTACACACGTAAGATGTTTGATGATTAAAATGCAAAATTAAGGTTATCACTTATAGTTCCACTTAAATTTAAAAAAATTGTTTTAGAAATGTTATAATTTTTCATTAATTATTATAGTAATTATGCTTTAGAATTAGAATACATAATTGTTTTTGTCATTCTTTGGTCCGTTTCTGATATCAAATGTCCGAAAATAGCAGAATCCGTTCCCCAGAGATAGAAAGGGAAATCAGCAAGCTTGAACCACAATCGCGAGCAAGGGGGGCAGAGGCACTTCCTTTTCTGTTATGTCGATCTCCTATAGGTATAACCTGGTTGTTATGGTAACAAGGTGTTGCCAAGTTACGCAAGTTAATTACACACCGAATGACAAAAATCTATTTTCTGTAACACAGGGAGAAATCCACAATATTCGTGTCAGAAATAACTAGAGAAACCTTCCCAAGACGTGATGGAATTCGACATCTCAAGTGCACGTGTGTTGCCTGTCTCTCTTGAAAGCTACGCCCCCTATTGTCATAGTTTCTCTTCGAAAGCGAAAGCTTGTTCAAGTACTAATACATTTCATCAATTTATGGTGTGTGTTTGAAGCGTTAATCAGGTCTCCTTTGATAATCCCACATCAACGTTTCAACGAAATGCGTGTCATTTCCATTTTAGGAGATGTGCGAGTCCCGCGTGCTATTGCACGTGCTAAGCAATGGACGTACAGATTCAGCAGCTATCAGCGCCAGCGAACAGAGGTTGCATGCAGTCCCGAAATCAGGGAGATACTGGCTGTTAAGCTTTATGATTGTTTCTTTTAGCCCGTGGCAACCCGCTTGTACGCTTGTATAGGTGAGATATTTTAACATAGTAAACCCTGCTGTAATGTAACAGACGCAGTACTCTCACGCGCACAGAACGTAGACACCTGATATACAAAATGTTCACATATATACCCTGCTAAAATAATGATGTAGGTAAAAATAAGTGTAAGACGCATTTCTCTCGAGCGGCTTGCCAAGAGAAAGTCAAATTATGTACAAAATGGTGTGCATAGTCTACGATAACTTACACTAACATTTGTTTGTTATTATGGCAAAAAACAACAACCTCACATGCTTACATTTCCGCACGCGCGAACACGGAAGCTTGAGGATGGCGGAAGGGAGAGATAACTGAGAAAGCGGGTGATTGGTGTAAGCTTTGCATACGAATTGGCAGGTGGCACAGCTAATGACAGTCTTAGAGAGAGAGAAAGCGATTCTGTAATGTCGAAGGAATGTGTGAGTCTGAGGGCGAGGGGAGGATGTCTGATACTACACCTAAGTTTAACCCACAGGACACGTACGTTATTTACTATGTTACGTAGATCAGTATGTGCATAGTCGCTTTAGTACTATGTGAAAAGTATGTGTAGGTATATTCACTACTCGTAGGGTCATTGACCTTACTAGACCGGAAATATTTACCCGGGTCAGAAAGGGATCTGAGACATGGTGTACACAAACTGTACGGTGCACATGCAGGGTGTACAAGTACACGGCAGTATATTTAAAGATATACTGGTGAATTTATTACGTATTTCAGTTTGTTCAATATGGCATTAAAACAACAACTCTAGGTAAGAAATATGCTACAATCCGAGTCATCCGCTTTCCGAACCGTAAATGACACCACAAACGGGAACTATCGGTACATTCCGTAAACGAGTATTTACGGAAAGTGTCGACAGCTACCGACTGATTGATACCACTTATAAAAAAAAAAACACCGGATATTTCTGGACATAGTTCAGCTGGCCTGACTTCAGTGAACTGGTGTTCGAGCGGTTTTTTTTTTGAATTTGGAATGGAGATGTGAACCTCATTATTTGATCATAGCGTTTCGTCACCAGTTGGTTTGGTTTAATTTTGCTTAACGTCCTATCAACAGCTAAGGTCATAAGAACGTGTCTCCATGTGTGTAATGCATTAATGCATGTGTGCCGGAGTCACGGTATGTTGGTGTATTTCCTCCTTGTGATAGCGCGGATCTCATGCCGACTTTATAGTGCTATCTCACTGAAATACCATGTCGAAGGTACCAATCACAGCATTCCGCCCAGTCACAATATTCTGACAACGGGTGAACCCTTGAACCCTTGACCTCCTCACCTTGGCGAGAAGGATGCAGGTCCCTTCAGCATTGAATGTGGACAGCTAGACACCCTATTTCATGAAAGTTTCGCAAAGAAAGAAAAAGGACTTAAAAGTTGTGCATTGTGTTAGCAATGATTTACTATAAACAAACACCAAAGACAAATCAAACATTTCCTTAGCTTTCTGTAGGGTGTTGGAAACAACAAAAATGACTTGGAACAATGAAACAAGTATTAATGCCGTCGAACATACAATCCTTTGTCATGCAATGTACCAATATCTTTCAACAGACGCGGACTTCTATCAGTCATATTGCCAATGACAAAGAGATATTTAAGACGATGTCGTGTTCCTTTAATCTTTAGATGCATTAACGTATTCACTCCTGAAGACACATTTGAACTCTTCCAATTCGAAGGTTGGAAGAGTTCATTATGAAATTTCAGGGGTGAATGAGTTAAACGAGACGTAATATTTGTCAATTTTGTTTTCACATATCAACTAATGAAAATATATATAACGTATTTTAAGCCATCAAAATCCACTAGATCAGCCAATGCTTTGCAATAAAATCAGAAACCAGACATCTAAAAACACCTGTCTATCATACTAGACCATTCACCGATTACTACCCTCCTTTCGGCGTGGTCCTGTTTGATGCAAATGGCTCCAATCACCGTATATGACTTTTTTTTAGCGATTTTGTTTCAAACAGCATTCTTGCCAGGATGTGAGTTCACGATGTGTAACCACCTGCTACATTGTATGTAGTTAGATTTGGCGAGATAAGGTTCGTTAAGTTTTTAATTGGTTTAGCGTCCTATTAACAGCTATGTTTATTTAAGTAAGTGTCTTTGCAGTATGTTGGTGTATTTGCCTCCTTGTAATAGCGCGGATAGGATGCCGACTTTGGGTGCTACTTCACTGAAATGCCATGTCGAAGGCACCCCAGCACAGTATTTCACTCGATCACGTTATACTGGCAATATATGCGTTAATCCTAAATACTGGACGTGAAGGCAGGGAGTAACAACTACCATTTTAGATGACTTTGGTATGTCTGGGGACAGAACCCTTTGCCTGCCCCATCTTCAGACCCCGGTTTCATCAACGTTCCTTAACTTGAATGCAAAACTTAAAATCGCTAAGGGATTCCTTAGCTAGGGTTTTCCGAAAAATGCGTATCATGAACGTTCATTAACTTATAACTAAGGAGCTCCTTAGCTAAGGAAAAGGCCGGTTAAAGTAGCTCCTTAGAGCAAATGAACGTTGATGAAACTGGGGCCATCAATACGGTCACCAATAAGGCACAAAGTGAGGTACTGCGCTAGGAAACAAAAAAGGGTTGGAAGTAAAGAGATTGAAGATCCCAAAGGTTGCAATAGGCAGAGCAGATTTATTTTGGCACTTTTTGTTTCGCCAATTATAGGGCACAGAAGCATGTTCCCGATTCTGCAGGGGGTTAACTCATCAATTGCCTCTTACAATGTGTAGCGGGCAAATAGAAGGTTTGCGACAGTCTTAACGATTTTGAAAATACGTAAATCTTGTTCTGTAGATTTTTAAAATAGTTATTTCCTGTAGACTCATTACGTTATAGTATAATTAGTCAGATTTTGATTACTAACGATGAGCAGTAAATCAATAATATGAATATCATTCGAGTTAGAGATGGATTTGCGTCCTTTTGAAAGTAGTCGACCACAATAACTCTTGTGATTGTTTAATGAGTATATCGAGTAAAAAACTTGATAATTTTGGGCATTTTACTTATTATTATTTAAATTATCTAGAAAGTTATGAATATGTAACGAATAAAACAATAATAGAACGGCGTGTTGATATATCTAGCTCTATTTTATCACCTAATAAGTTACCAATTCACGTGCTTCTACGAGAAAGTCAACCGTTTAATGTGTCTATGAAGTCATGTAACACGCGATCATGCTTCAAAGAAAATTGAAAAAGAATACCGTAGGAAGGGAGATAATCCGTACAGAACTTTGGTGCTCATGTCACCGGGGGCCCTATACCCGCGTCTATGGACAATTCGAATAGACATCAGTCCATCAAAGAATACCGTCCCGTTCACGGCGGTACCCGTTTATGCATCTGGAGGTACATATGATGTACATATGATATATCGCAAGAACAATAAAGGATCACAGTGGGCTACACTCTACCATTTTAAGATGGGGGGGGGGCACATCTAATTGTCAAAATTAAAGCAAACGTTTTTGAGACACTGAACAATGAACGGTAAAAAACATAAAATGTCACTTTATATATATATTAATTTACTACAAACTGCTGTGAGTTCCTAAATGGCGCACACCAATATTACTGGCATATACGCGTCAAACTTATGTAAACAAAACACTGGTTTATTTATGAAAAACATAAGTATGCCTTCAATCAAACGTATTCTCGGTTAGCTAAGCCATATAATCTGTCAAGATTACTGTCATCCGAACTAATTCCAGGTACGTACCCTGTAGGATACACATACATTTGTAATCGCCTATAAGCTGATATCGAACGCTGACCGGAGATTCTCAATGAATGTTCCTATACCTTATAATCTGAAGCTGATAATTCTTTAAAATGTTACAACCAGCACCCCGAGGCCGTAAACATTACCTTGTTGACATTACAAAACCACATGTATTCACAAATTAGTGTTTTCGTGTTTATGGATTGAGTCAATATATATTTCATAATACAAATGTATTTCGCTAGTCTGGACACTTATTTTCGATTGCCTTCCCCGGCATATGAGTTATGAAGTGATCGACACAGCCATCAAGATATTTGGAAGGCACATAATTCAATTTAGAAAAATATACAACAAAACAATAACAGCTTGATGTCTTAAAATAATCACGACTTTTTTCACTACTTTCAAATCATTATTACTGCCAATATCTACAAGTTGAAAATATTCCTTCGCAGGCAAGCTTTAATTTACTTCCCCACTCAATATTTCCTGAATTGGCCATCTATACGAGACAAAATACAATGAAAGAGTAAGATTTCTGAACCACAATTAAAAAAAAATGTATTGATCCCAAAAAATACACACATTTACAGAAAAAATCGGTTATTTTGTGATGTGAAAATCTCGTCTGCTGTATAACCGAACTTCTCGGTAGTAGAGCGGACGTTAAACCACTCAAACATACATTTTGCAGTTCGAAAAATGTCCATACTCAATAGTTTTAAGAGCACTCAGGCTAGGTCTCCAAATATCCGTGTTTGACTTTAATTTGGCAGAACTATAAAAATCAACTTTAAACTGTTCCCATTGAAAACCTAAAACACTAAATCCTCGAAACTTTAACGTTAGTGAGCTTGACCACTGGAGTTTCTAGGATGTCACTGCCCAGATTCATCTTAACTTTAATTATTGACAGTCGTAAAGATCAAACGTAAAATGAATCCAAACCACAGGCATTTTAGTTAAAATTATAAAAAAGAAATAAATAATAAGGATACAAGTATAGAGGTCGATTAAGTTCCGGACTGGTCCTGCTTTTAAATTAGTATTTTTGTTAGCTGAACTCAAGTGCTGGTGGTCGTACTCACTTTCACAATAACACACCCAGGCAAAGATATAAATGTTACTTACTCTCTCCCGATCTGTATCGATGGATCATCATGACCGGGGTCAGTTTCCCGTTGATGAAGGCGTAATGACTCCCCATCCTGATCGTTACCACAGAGTTTTAATCCCAATTAGAGTTTTCCATCATTAAACCTCATCACATTTGTTGATTTCTCCAAATCACTTCCTCATCTCGTAAGCAATGTTTTCCCTTTGGAATACATCGGCTTTTATTAACGACTCGACTATCCTGAAATGTCCATGAGTTTATAAATATCACATGTATATTCCGCTGCTGATTTCCGCCCTGAAATAGACACAAAGAAATTAACACCTCTGTCAATCTTATATACGTGTCTTTCCACCATAGTTTGAACGACCAACTGCTACTCGAAACATGACATTTCTACTGTCCAATACACCGATATCACATTCCTGTAATAATCCAGTAACTGAACTCATAAAAATCCAATAATGAATAAAAATGCCCCACGTGACGTCGTCCGGAATAATTAACACAAAACAACAAAAATCCCTGTATTGTTAAAGCTGTGATTATCTGTGATAATTAGGTGTAGGGATCGTAAATCCTTTTTGGTAGAAATTGTATAACGTAGCGCTTTTTTTCTCGTGTCACAACCACTGGACTTTTAACTGGACACCTTTTACCTGTAACGGTCGATCCAATAATGGTCTTCTGTAGGTGTATGGTCATTTATTGGTCAACGAAAGTAACATTTTGATACCGACAGCTGATGTTAATTTCAACAGACAAATATTCAATTAGTGATAGAAATGGTTTGAAAACAAAATTGACGTTGAGGTTTTTCACGTGTAAAATCAACAAAGGTAGTTAATGAAGAGGGGGTACTCCTCTTACATGTGTTTGGATACCCAGGTAGGTAAATATTGTCCTACCTGACACAGGTAAATACAGGTAAAAGCCATTCAGGACACTTGAGTTAAGAACCATACGTAATGCATAGGTACTTAGTTTTCAGTCGATGTTTTTAAATAACAAGACACGACAAACACGTGTATTTGTTTACTTTCTCTAAATTATATTCCCTTTTTATCTTTCTCGCGGCAATTCACTAAACTGTTAGAATCATAACCAGAATCACGTGAAATTCAACATCACGTTGCTGGTATCCTTTGATCCATTCACAAAGCTCAATGATCTGTGCCTCTGTAACCGAAAATTTAACTGTATTTTGTTGTATTTACAAGTGATTACAGTATTTTTACGTTTACTCAAACTTCAGTAACACAAAGCGTACTTCTTATTATAACCGTATAACGTGATGTGTCTAGTTCATTCTGAAAATCATGCCGTAGTTTCATTAAGTTCGAATCCTTCGATGTTCCTCTCGAATACACACAGCGCGAGTATAATTCCGAGGTGTTATCAAGTACATGTACACCTGTCCGTTAATTACTTACGCGCATTAGAGCACGCACAATAAAACACCACTTCCCATTGACCACTTAATATGTCCAAATATTTTGACCACTTGTTCAGTAATCCGATTATCAACGAACGGCCGGTGGTCGAAATCCTCAAGTTGAAAACATTCCAGACCATACATGGCGTTCGTATGTTTTATGCAACGGGTTTCTGTTGTGTTTGCATGGCTGGTAAACCTCGGTTAGTGAATGTGTTTCACTAAAGACATGTTCCGAACATGTCGGCAAAACATAATGATCCATTTTCTTCTGTAAATAATTAATCCTCTCTATTCTTCAGATGTCAATTTTCTATTTTTGTGTGTTTTGAAGTCATGGAAAATCATGGAGTGGAAACTCACCACCGTGTCTAGGTACATCACGGATAATCACCTTATTTAAAAACACACAATGTCGATTCTAGAACAATGCTTCCCACTGTATTACTGAGGAAAAAAATGTCCCATTGAAATGGAAATATGTTTAATTATATGTTAATAGAGACATCTTAAAGCTCGTTTGGTATCCAAAAACCGTGGCAACAGCACGAGCTTAATTAAAGTTTTTACTGAATATTCACCGATATCTCATGCTTTGTGAACAAAATACCATAACACGTTAATGTTACTGATTAAACAAAAAGGACACGAAGTCGATTACAATGTGAAATAATACGTTTCACCATTGCTGTCGTCTCCAGGAGACGTGCTGCTCCCAAATCATCCTTTCACCCTTACATTTTTAAACTGGACTTGCCCAGACTTTGATTTGGTAAGGTTCAAATGTTACTTTAGGGGTGAATGGGTTAAATACACTATACTGTTCACGACTTGGCGGACGTAAAACTGGACACACTATATATATATATGCTAATTTTCCCGTAGATAGATGAAATAAACAGATGTAAGTAAATCCCGTAATAAACACAGCAATCTAGCGTTAATATGTCCTGAAGAATTCCCCGTCACTCATAAATCATTCAGGAATACTTTCTCTGTTGACAATAAAATTGTCTGGAATCTATTTCTCCAGTTTCCTCGTATCTGAAATGAAGATGAAGCTTATCAGATAAGGAATTGTGAACAGTTTTTTCTCAAATAACTTCACAGATAAAATCGGTTATTTATTTCACCTAGAAGCAATTTCAAAGTCAATTTGTGCCAAGACTGCCATTTTATTGGCCTAAATTGAAACTTGCGCCTCTGCCGTTATCATGTGTGCGATTTGGAAGTTAAACATATGTTATCTTGTAGTGTATTTTATCTATGATGTTCGAATACGCAAGTAAAACATGGATGTACGTATGTAGATAAAACAGGTAAGAACTATACAGATGTGTACAAGGTAATAAAACCGGTCAATAGACGATTGGATCGACACGCAGTATAAAGCCAACACGGTATCTATCCTCTCCCCAATATTACTGACCTATCTTCATATTATCTTATACAGTAAATCCGGTTAATTCCCATAGTTTAATTTAAATATCGAGCACGTTGAAAAATGAATATTTCATTCCAGATTATTTTGGGATCGTAGATATCCTATGATATCCTTTTAAAATAACCATGAGGTATATCGAAAATTGACTATGTCTAATTAATTAATTAGTTTTTACCGAATTTCCTGTAAGCTCTGAGTCGCATACACTTTATTAATAATACAAATAGAAAAAGTACAAGGAGAGTTAGACCAGATGTTCAGGAAGGGTAAGCGTCATTCGCTTCTACATGATGGCGCCCATAAAACTTGACCATAGTCAAAAACCTGCTTCTTAGTAAACCCTGTGATGTAAGTTTGTCCGTCAGCAGTCGATATGTATCACGGAAGTCATGATAGTCAGAGCAAGCTTTTGAGTACCGAATCAACCGCGACAAGTTAACACCGTAGATATGGAAAGCAAGGGAGGCTACCTTTAAGAAAAGGAAAGTTAACGATAGGAAAGTCGAGTGTAATACCCGATGCAGCTCAGATCAATAGCACCGATTTGGTTTTGTTTTGTTTAGTACTGTTTAACGTCCTATCAACAGCTATGGTAATTTAAGGACGGCCTCCCCTATAAAACTGTTCATGAACGGAATATATAAAACATATACAGTATATACACCAGAGTATCCTAACAAAAAGAAAATCAACGTCGACGCAGGAATACAGTAACAGAACTGAGCAAAACAATAGGAAAATCATCATGAACACCAACAGTAAAAACGGCAAAGGTGTTCCGAATGAGCAAGTGTCATTTACGCTACAGATTCCGTCAGGTTGTCTTAAACATACGTCTGTACAGAAATGACACTCATACCTGTGTCACACATTGATAAATATCTGTGGCTTTTCAACTGTTCACGTCTGTGGCATTGAGATAGTTTATGATCGTTTAGAAACGACAGACACTTTTCATTACGATTAAAAAGATATGCAACAACTTAATTTTAACCTTGATTCGTAAGAGAAAGAACAGTGATTACCTTAATCGTGGTCTCTCGAAATCAGTCATAGAATCCAACACTTATAAAACAGCACTTACCGTTTTTTGAATAGGTTATTAAATACTTAAATCCGTGCTAACATCCGCATATGTTACAGTTGAAATACATCTTAATGTTTTTTTGGAGTTTAATGTTGTTTTCGTTTTGTTCCAGTCGATAACCGTTTGGAGGAGAAACCACACGCCCTACAACTTTGGGTCGGACATCTGATCATGAAAATATATGGACATCGTATCACATTTTCTATCCTCAACTGTGTGTTGTCGAGCTTATAACCTATATCTGTCTTTCATTCACTGTCACCCAAGGTTTTCTCAAGGACACTGCTCTTAAATTTAGTGGATTTGCATTGCCAAACCGTCCTTTCTAAAATCTCACATGTTTAAGGCATTAAGCACATATTACAAATGAACGACACTGATACTGTTTTAAACACTATCACAAACAAATATTTCATTGAAACTATTATGCAGTATCGTCCAACCCGAACGTGTTATTGTAAGCATTACCAGCATCGCTAACATTGCCCTAGTTATTTCTGTCTCATATTTTACCTGCTGACAGCTGTCAATCGTACGAAAATAAATGGAAACTATGGGATATATCGTACTGGCCATTGTATTGCAGACGGTTTTCATGCCCTTACGTCTGCATCGAATATATCCCGTAAAATCCTCCTTGTTTATTAATGACCTAGATCGAGTCACTCGTGAGCCTTGTTAGCTTTGAAATAACATACTGAGCAAAACTGTTTTTTTCTTCTAAAAGCATCTTAACAAATATGAATATTTTCCAAGTTTTCATTTGACGGATATTATTTTGGATCCTAGAATACGGATGTTTTGTGTAGAGTATGATAGCTGTTCATAAGCTTGGCAAACGTCACTCTATGTCATTTGTTAAAACCTGTTGTGTAAAGATTGGTCAGCTTTGCAAAACTCAAAGTGAGTATTCAAATATGTTTATATTTTCTATTCCATTAAATCAGACAGTTTATGATAATATGATGGTTAACATTTTGGATTACAAGTAAAACGAATTTTAAGTTTTCCTTCATAAATTGCTAGATTAGTAATGTTACATTGGTTCAAATTTACGTTTTTGAGGTCTTCAGCTGACTAATCTTGTGATCAGGAAGCTGTTAACGATCTGCTATTTATACAGTGACCTTACCACTGTCTCACCTGGAATACCTGTACAGGATACACCTGTAGATTCAGGTGTGGAAACTGGCGTTACGGAATTCTGGTTAATTCCATCGATTTTCACTTAGTAGTCCCCGCGGTGGTATAAAGGTCTGTCATCGGAAACATCAGATCAGGTTATTGACTGAACTCACATAAATATTCAAATCTAGGCGTTTGATTGTCTCTTAACTTTCAGATCGAAGAGGAAAAATATAGTACTGCTCTGTGCTCGACATAACTTAAAAAACTCATGATATGCAAAGTAATTCTCCATAGAACGTTACAAATGCAATTTGTTTTAGCATTTCTTTCGTAAAAGAACGATAATTTTTGCATATATCTAAACAGTTCTTGATTGGATAACGTTAATATCAGTCCGTCCATGTACACAGATTCATACCTGGTTAAGTATTGAGACAATTAATGTCATTCGTATAGACCAGCGTTAGTTTCTCTCCATTCCAAACAGTACAGTCCCCTAATACAGGGACAGTCTTACAAACTCAGTAGACCCAGCTGTTTGTACACACAGTATTTTCCATTCATACGTATATCTGATTATACTGTCTCTCATTAAGATTCCTATCAGGGAACGAAGGATCATGAATGGTAAGATATCTATCTGATAGCGGAAACCAGGTAAATCAATGGAGGAGTCCGTCAATCCGGCTACACCTCATTGTTTATTCATAGCCAGACGACATGTAGAAATGTATAAGGTATCGTATAGCTCTTTGTTTTGAAAAGAAAGTTGTTTGAAATTTCAATGTCGAACAAAGGAAAGAAGTTTAACTTGCATTTAGTTTTCTTTCATAAAATGTTACCCTTCGAAATCCAAAAACCGGTTTTCGATTGTGACTGTATTACAGCTAATGCAGTCCATTGCTCCCCCTGACAAAGTGACGGTAAAATAAAACAAGTATGCTATATTCTGAGCACAAAATACAGCCACTGAAATCGATTCGAAAGACTTTCACTCTAACAGAACATTTTTGCAACGTTTACCTGTTCCATTCCTAAATCCGGTGTCGTCCAGTCGTCCTAAGTTCAGGATATAGAGAAACAATATGCCCTGTAATACAATATACCAGAGTATCAACTTTGGTAATATCAACTTTTTCTTCAGGTACAATATTAACCATTTTTCATTCACCAGTTTCCACTTGTTGTTTTAAGGACAATGTTAGAAAAACCTCGAACTTCTAGGTTTGTTCATTCAAAACGCCTTAAAACGTCACTGTTTACAATTTGCCGATCACAGTCCCTAAGGAAAGTCCGGACAGATAAACACAGCGGACTGCAGTTAAAAACATCCGGACTGAACACTGAAAGATCCGGACTCTCCAAAGATCCGGACTGTACACTGAAAGATCCGTACATTACACACTTATAGAAAACTTCGGACTATAGGCAGTCAGAATGGGGCCGAGGGTCCGCACGTCCATTTCACTATTAACTGTGTACTCTAGCACGTGAATAAGTGGTCAGGATAACTGTACATGACACACCATGAAGAGTTCCCATTCCGGGTCCACGCGAGTCTGGACAGAGATCTAGACTTCCTCCCCGAGTCCAGGTAAACATGTGTAATGTAGCTAGCAGTTTTTTAACAAACGCGTTTGCTTTGTCCGCACACGCTATTTAACCGATCATTGCACTTCGTTCATGGTTGATGGTTCCTGTTATATTAGGGCATCAGCTAAGTAATGGTCCCTTAAAATGGTCTCAATGACAAAATGCCATGTGAAGGTTGGGCTGCCGCTATTGAACCCTTAAAGGAACTATCTACGTTTGTGTGATAATGTACTATTAAAGGGACGATTCTCTCCGACCTACAATATCCTATATCGTGCTTATTGTTTCGGTGACTGAGCGCCTATCAATATATACTATCACACACAAAGACTCAGGAACAAATACATCTGTTCTAAATATTTTGTATGTAAATATTATTCGGTGACTTTAAAGCTGTGTGCGGTCATATTCCATCTTTTTTTTCAAACTCAGTTCAAGATGTTTTAAGCTTGGTTAGCATAGCATTTCACTAATTGATCTTATCAAAAGAATCTCACCAAAAGTTCAAATGTTCCTTTGGGTTTCTTGTTTTAAATGTTCTACCAGTTAATAAAACACATTTGTTTGTCACAAAATACAAGATTAGATTTAATTCTTTTAAAGATAAAGTCGTAGAAAAATACTATTATCTCCCGTTAAGTTTGCCATGCTTTGAACAACTAAGCTCTGGTCGCTTTAAGTATTGTTAGCTTTAATTTACATTTTTGCAAATTACTATTTATAAACGATTACCTAGAAGTTAACTTACTCACAAATCTCAATTTAAAAAAAGAAATACTATTTTTCTCTGTCGTTTTGGTCATTTCAGCTTAATGTTTTAGGAACAGTTTTTACTTTTTTAAAGCGTGTAATGTAAGAAACGTCCAATTTAAATAAAAATTTGGATTTTATACAAGGCTACAAAAACTGTATGTATATAATGGTGTTGAGTATGCACTAACACGAAAGGCGAGCGCCTTACCATATCTTTACTACATGTACATATAGGTGTCCCGTGATAATTATAATATGCATGGCAGCAATTGTAATTGAAAAATTCTGACAGCGGGGCTCTAGTGGGGCTGTATTGTAGCCTACATCACAATAAAGTTTGATTAAATCTTTGAGAGTAATGTTAATTCTAAGGTCATATTACGTTTCCTTTTCTCTGTAGTACCATATCAGCCATTTTTGTTATGACATTTACATGTAACATTTAACAAACTTCCCAAGAGCTTGTTCTAAGTATGAATATTTTTTAGAAAGATACTGCCAGTTGTCAAATAGACTACGTAGCCAGGGTTTTCAACCTGGGACGCTCAAATCTACGCTGAAAACATTTTATCGTTGTCATCAGAATAAGGTTTCCGCCTGGGCGATTCTATGTCTAAAAAAATCGTTGATAAGCCTTATTCGAAAATAGACAGGCTTTGAAAGCAAGCCCGGAATTCCTTGCAGTCAAATAAATCTCGAAAATAAGAATGCATCGAAAAAAGACCGGCATCAAAATCTTGTCATTTCAAGATGGCCGACCTTGCAAATCAATGATCTTTTCGAAGAAAAATATTAAGGAAATACTTATAGCTATGTAATTATACGAGATTTGAAGGTAATTTGAAATATATGTATGTTTTAAGCAATATGCAACTATGGCTTGGACCGTTTCAAAAGCTTGGATGTAAGATGGTCTTGGAAACTTAAAGTATAAAAGGCTTTGGAATTAAGACGGCCTTAGGAATACATTGTAAGTCGTATGTGTCTTCTAGTATAAAAAGCTTCGGAAGTCAGACGGCCTTGAAAATAAGCCGCACATGCCTTACAGTCTAAATGACATTGAAAATAAGACAGCGTTGAAAATAAGCCTGCTTCGATTTATATAAGTCTGGGATTCCTTACTAAAAACGCAAGTAAGTCTCGGCTTATTTTCCGAGATTTTATGGTAGTACACATGGAATCCCTTAGTCGGAAATATTATTCTGATCACGACGATTAAATGTCTTCAGTTAAAAAAAACAGAATACCAAAACATTAACAAAACTTTCATTCGACCTCTTGTAGAATTTAGGATCGGTTAAAGCGAAGGAAACTATGTGCAATATCATTAATCCCTTGGAGCACCCCAATGTAAAGGATTCCAATATTCTCATTAAAACAATGTACCAAGATACCAGAGAGTTTTTAATAACTATGTAAATGTATGTACCTAGTGTATCATTGGTGGCTAAGGAGGTTTGGCCGACGGCTTATTAACCATTTCAGATAACGATACAGAGTATGCGATAACGAGAGATTTTAACGACTTACAGCAGATATTTTGTTTAATAGTATGATTGGATTGTGATAATGTAAAGTATGCAAAAATATAGACACACAAGGGAGCATTTATAATGTAGATATTCGTCTAGTATACTTATAATGGTTGTTTATTACTTATTGTGTGGGGCCTGATAATAAACCAAACGCACTGTAGCAACCTATTATATACAAACAACAACTCATTATAGAACCAACCATTAATTAGGCAAACATAATTAAACAATCAGGGGATTGTCATGGGCAATCCTAAATGATATGATTATATCAGTAGGGGTTTCAATTTTGTTGCGGTTAGATAGCTGAATGATGTTTGTATTATCAGTGGTTGGTTATATCACTAGGGATTGCTACAACACTAACGCACGAACAAAAGTATGTCAATCAAGATAATAAACCACTTTAGTTCATATGATACACGATGGGATCATCTCTCTTAGTCCCACTCTTCTGACAACATGCTAACCATGCTTACAGAGACATAATAAGTAATAAAATACAGAATTCATAAAAGAAGGGGTGGACGTGTGTCAAGTCTTGCAAGTTAAACAGTTTTGTGTTCCCATATAGGTTAGCTCTTTCATCACTGTAGACCATAATGGACTCATTCAAATCAATGCATCGAAGAGTTTACTGAAGTTACATACGACTGAAAGGGTTAAAGAAAGAAATACCTGATTCTGTAATATCCTCTTGGGAGGAAATCGAATGCGTGTTTTTATCACATAAACACGAAATAACTATTTTATAAAATATTTGATGCATATATGTGAATGCATATAGGATAATCAGGAAAAGTAATCAATTACAAATGAAAATAAATCAAAAGAGTATACCGAAGTTTAAGCCAAAATATGAACAAAGTAAAGATTTTAATGATGATTTTTAAAAAAGACAAGCTAATTAAGACCAGGTTTTCGGTAAGGGTAAGCGTCTTTTGCCTCATTGACGAAATCTGCCATGTATATCTATGTCAATTTCAAGTAGTACCACATCGCAGCTACCCAAAACATACACGCATACACTACACGCATGTATCTTGAACACACGGTAGGCCGTTCTTAAATGACCATAGCTGTTGATAGGACGTTAAACAATATTAAACCAAACCAAACCATCATATCGAAAACCGGGGACGTGACAACCCCCCAAAAGCACAAGTATGAGCCGCAGGGATTTTACTATCAAGAAAGAGAAACTTCACGGTCGGAAAATCGAAATACGAGGTTATGAGACACCTTATAAAAAATGTATAAGCATGATGCAGAAAGTCAAACAAAGTTAACATTTTACTGTACCACGTGACCCTTTTCATTTAGATCTAAACAGTGACAAGTCAAATAAATGATGAGTTTACATGTCTAAAGTGTTCTGAAATATTGTAAAGTTAGAAGAAAACGGGAGACATTAGTCTAGTAGTGTACTTCCATAAAATCTCGGATAATTTTTTAATTGTCTGCTTGATTCAAAAGTTAATGCATCAAAATAATTTTAAAATTTCCGGATAAACAACTATTAATAAACTTATACAATGAAAGCACCGACTTAGAGAGACAATATTGAATAAACGTGTCATGGTTTGATCACCAAGAAATTTTGAAGGTTTTTGCTGAAATCGCTTGGCATAGCTTTTTGTCAGGTGATTTGAAACTATAGATTGTGGAAACATCGAAATAGTGTTGGTAATTGCGGAAATCGACGTCGATAATTAAAACACAGACTTAAGGAGACAAGGAGGATTGAAGCCTCAATTCGTTGTTCTCTGAGCACCGTCCTTTTCACTGCTCGTTTGAATATTTCAATATCAGGTAGCCAAGGCTTTCATTTTTGTCTGTTGTTAACTTACTGAAATGGCACTGGTATTTTAAAGACACCTGCATTAAAATGTATACCATGACTGAAAATTCACAATGCGACAATTATTAAATAACAAAGTCGTGTTTTTCAAACGCTCTTTTTTATTATTTCTTATTCTCGTTTATAACATTTTAAAGAATTTAGGATATTCACGGAAACTTTGTTAAATGTTTCTTTTGCAATTAAATGGTGTTGAAGTTGCAGAATCAAAATCAACAATAATTGCCGATCATGATAATGCAGTGTAATGGAGACGACTAAGGAATGTAGGCACTATTTGTTGACATCAGAGCAACGTTCTTTCTTCACTTTCCATTGGCGTATTTGAATATAGGATTTTGTATTGTCTGCTTGATGTAAAGACTAATCCATCAAAAAATAACTATCAATAAACGTATACCATAAAAGCAACTACTTACCAAGACAATATTGATTATCACCGGGAATGTTTTGAAGGTTTTTGTTAAAAATCGCTTGGCATAGCCTTTTGTCAGGTCATATGAAAGTAAAGATTGTGGAAACATCGAAATAGTGTTGGTTATTGCTGAAATCGACGTCGATAATTAAAACACAGACTTAGGGAGACAAGGAGGATTGAGGCCTCAATTCGTTGTTCTCTGAGCAACGTCCTTTTCACTGCTCGTTGGAATATTCTATATCAGGTAACCGAGGCTTTCATTCTTTACTTTGTTAATGTACAATGGCATCAAATGGCATTGAGATTTTCAAGACACCTGCATCAAAATATACCATGACTGAATCCTCGATGCGATATGTAATAAATAACGAAGAGGTCTTTTTATCAAACAATGTCTTTTTATTTCTAGTTCACATATATATATATATATAAAATGTTAAAGATTGTATGATAACAATAGATACTTTGTTTTTTTTTGCGATTAAATAGTATTGATGTTGCAGGTTAAATATCAATGATAATTTCCAAACATGATAATGCACAATTTGGGAGACAATTAAAAAAAGGTAGACACTATCCGTTAATCTCAGTGCAGCGCCTTTTCTTCAGTTTTCATTCGCATATTTCTGTATTCTGTCAACAAGATGTTTTGATGTCTGCCGTTTGTAAACATGAGCAATCAAAATACTATTACATTTTAGGACGAAACATTATCAATAAATGCATACCATGCAAGCACCGACTTAGGGAGACAATATTGAATACACATGTCATGTTTTGATCACCAAGAATGTTTTGAAGGTTTTAGCTAAAAATCACTTGGCATAACCATTTGTTAGGTCACTTTATAGTATAAATTGTGGAAACATCGAAATAGTGTTGGTAATTGTGGAAATCGACGTCGATAATTAAAACACAGACTTAAGGAGAAAAGGAGGATTGAAGCCTTAATTCGTTGTTCTCTGAGCAACGTCCTTTTTACTACTCGATGGAATATTTCAATATCAGGTAGACAAGGCTTTCATTTTTGTCTGTTGTTAACTTACCGAAATTGCACTGGTATTTTAAAGACACCTGCATTAAAATGTATACAATGACTGCGAATTCTCAATGCGACAATTATTAAATAACAAAGTCGTGTTTTTCAAGCACTCTTTTTTATTATTTCTTATTCACGTTTATAACATTTTAAAGAATTTAGGATATTCACGGATACTTTGTTAAATGTTTCTTTTGCAATTAAATGGTGTTGAAGTTGCAGAATCAAAATCAACAATAATTGCCGATCATGATAATGCAGTGTAAGGGAGACAACGAAGGAATGTAGGCACTATTTGTTGACATCAGAGCAACGTCCTTTCTTCAGTTTCCATAAGCGTATTTGAATATAGGATTTCTTATTGTCAGCTGCTTGATGTAAAAACTAATCCATCAAAAATAAATATCAATAAACGTATACCATGTTGATCAAACATTTCATGTTTTGATCACCGGGAATGTTTTGAAGGTTTTAGTTAAAAATCGCTTGGCATAGCCTTTTGTCAGGTCATATGAAAGTAAAGATTGTGGAAACATCGAAATAGTGTTGGTTATTGCTGAAATCGACGTCGATTAAAACACAGACTTAGGGAGACAAGGAGGATTGAAGCCTCAATTCGTTGTTCTCTGAGCAACGTCCTTTTCACTGCTCGTTGGATTATTCTATATCAGGTAACCTAGGTTTTCATTCTTTACTTTGTTAATGTACAATGTAATCAAATGGCATTGCGATTTTCAAGACACCTACATCAAATACCATGACTGAATCCTCGAGGCGATATGTAATAAATAACGAACACGTCTTTTATCAAACAATGTCTTTTCTATTTCTAATTCACATATATATATATAAAATGTTAAAGATTGTATGATAACATTAGATACTTTTTTTTTTTTGCAATTAAATAGTATTGATGTTGCAGGTTAAATATCAATGATAATTTCCAAACATGATAATGCACAATTTGTGAGACAATTAAATACAAGAGGCCCAGAGGGCCTGTATCGCTCGCCTGGATATCAATCATGGCAAAATGTTCTACAAATGAGATCCAAGGGAATATGTCAGACACCAAGGCCAATCCTTGTAGCATATCTGTATTAGATTTTTCATGACCAGCAATTTCATGTATGGTTATGAGGGGGGATCTCAACTGTTTCCAAGCTGTGACTCAGAAACTAGGTCCCTAGGGTTGTGGGCCAGACCCCAGGATCAATTCTAATATCATAACTGCATTCGTCTTTTTATGCCCAGCATTTGTATTTATGGTTTTGGGGTGGGGATCTCAACCGTTTCAAAGTTACGACACTGGTGTTAAGTCTGCAAGGGTGGGGCAGACCCTGGGGTCAATTATAATATTATGACTGTATTTGCCTCTTTATGCTCAACAATTGTATAAATAGTTTTGGGGTGGAGATCTTAATCATTTCGAAGTTATGACCCAGGGGTTAAGTCTCCAAGGGGGGGGCAGACCCCAAGGCCATCCTGGAAGCAAATGAACATTCATCTCTTTATACTCAGCAATTGTATATATGGTTTTAGGGCGGGGATCTCAACTGTTTCCAAGCTGTGACTCAGAAACTAGGTCCCTAGGGGTTCGGTCAGACCCCCGGGTCTACTCTAATATCATAACTGCATTCGTCTCTTTTTGCCCAGCATTTGTATTTATGGTTTTGGGGTGGCGATCTCAACCGTTTCAAAGTTATGACCCAGGGGTTAAGTCTCCAAGGGTGGGGCAGACCCCAAGGCCATCCTGGAAGCAAATATGCATTATTCTCTTTATACTCAGCAATTATATATATGGTTATACGGTAGGGATCTCAACTATTTCCAAGAAATACACTTTTTTTGGCCCCACCCCTTAGCCTGGGGAGACAGTCCCACCATTTGTACAATCCCCGCCTCCCATGAATGCTTCCGACCAAACATGATCGATATACATGGCATAGTCTACAGAAGAAGTGTTTGTGTTGTAGTGGCCTCATCTGTTCGGTGGTAGTGTTGTAGTTGCCTCATCTGTCAAGTGTTTTTTGTTGTAGTTATCTTATCTGTTTGGTGTTTGTATTGTAGTGGCCTCATTTGTCCGGTGTTTGTGTTGTAGTGGCCTTATCTGTTTGGTGTTTGTGTTGTAGTGGCCTCATCTGTCCGGTGTTTGTGTTGTAGTGGACCTCAGCTGTCCGGTGTTTGTGTTGTAGTGGCCTCATCTGTTTGGTGTTTGTGTTGTAGTGGCCTCATCTGTTTGGTGTTTGTGTTGTAGTGGCCTCATCTGTCCGGTGTTTGTGTTGTAGTGGCCTCATCTGTCCGGTGTTTGTGTTGTAGTGGCCTCATCTGTCCGGTGTTTGTGTTGTAGTGGCCTCATCTGTCCGGTGTTTGTGTTGTAGTGGCCTCATCTGTCCGGTGTTTGTGTTGTAGTGGCCTCATCTGTCCGGTGTTTGTGTTGTAGTGGCCTCATCTGTCTGGTGTTTGTGTTGTAGTGGCCTCATCTGTTTGGTGTTTGTGTTGTAGTGGCCTCATCTGTCCGGTGTTTGTGTTGTAGTGGCCTCATCTGTCCGGTGTTTGTGTTGTAGTGGCCTCATCTGTTTGGTGGTAGTGTTGTAGTGGCCTCAGCTGCCCGGTGTTTGTGTTGTAGTGGCCTCATCTGTCCGGTGTTTGTGTTGTAGTGACCTCATTTGTCAGGTGGTTGTTTTGTAGTGGCCTCATCTGTTTGGTGGTAGTGTTGTAGTGGCCTCAGCTGTCCGGTGTTTGTGTTGTAGTGACCTCATTTGTCAGGTGGTTGTATTGTAGTGGCCTCATCTGTTTGGTGTTTGTGTTGTAGTGGCCTCAGCTGTCCGGTGTTTTTGTTGTAGTGACCTCATTTGTCCAGTGGTAGTGTTGTAGTAGCCTCAGCTGTCTTGTGCTTGTGTTGTAGTGGCCTAATCTGTTTGGTGATAGTGTTGAAGTGGCCACATCCGTCTGGTGCCTGTGTTGTAGTGGACTCATCTGTCCGGTGGTAGTGTTGTAGTGGCCTCATCTGTCCGGTGTTTGTGTTGTAGTGGACCTCAGCTGTCCGGTGTTTGTGTTGTAGTGACCTCCTTTGTCAGGTGGTTGTATTGTAGTGGCATCATCTGTTTGGTGTTTGTGTTGTAGTGGACTCATCTGTCCGGTGGGAGTGTTGTAGTGGCTTCAGCTGTTTGGTGTTTGTGTTGTAGTGGCCTAATCTGTTTGGTGATAGTGTTGAAGTGGCATCATCCGTCTGGTGCCTGTGTTGTAGTGGACTCATCTGTCCGGTGGTAGTGTTGTAGTGGCCTCATCTGTCCGGTGGTAGTGTTGTAGTGGCTTCAGCTGTTTGGTGTTTGTGTTGTAGTGGCCTCAGCTGTCCGGTGTTTGTGTTGTAGTGACCTCATTTGTCCAGTGGTAGTGTTGTAGTGGCCTCAGCTGTCTTGTGCTTGTGTTGTAGTAGCCTAATCTGTTTGGTGATAGTGTTGAAGTGGCCACATCCGTCGGGTGCCTGTGTTGTAGTGGACTCATCTGTCCGGTGGTAGTGTTGTAGTGGCTTCAGCTGTCTGGTGTTTGTGTTGTAGTAGCCTAATCTGTTTGGTGATAGTGTTGTAGTGGCCACATCCGTCTGGTGCCTGTGTTGTAGTGGCCTCATCTGTCCGGTGGTAGTGTTGTAGTGGCCTCAGCTGTCCGGTGTTTGTGTTGTAGTGGCCTCAGCTGTCTGGTGTTTGTGTTGTAGTAGCCTAATCTATTTGGTGATAGTGTTGTAGTGGCCTCAGCTGTTCGGTGTTCGTATTGTAGTGGCCTCATCTGTCTGGTGTTTGTGTTGTAGCGGCCTCATCTGTCCGGTGGTAGTATTATAACGGCCTCATCTGTTCGGTCTTTGTGTTGTAGTGGCCTCATCTGTCCGTTGTTTGTGTTTTAGTGGCCACAGCTGTCTGGTGTTGTAGTGCCATACATTTTACATTATGTACCGTCGCATAAAATTTCCTCTTATCCCTCTTGTCACAATGGATGGTTCTGTTTACCAAAATGCTGATCCCTCTTGTCACAATGGATGGTTCTGTTTACTAAGATTTGTATCCCTCTTGTCACAATGAATGGTTCTGTTTACCAAGATTTTGTATCCCTCTTGTCACAATGGATGGTTCTGTTTACCAAGATTTTTATCCCTCTTGTCACAATGGATGGTTCTGTTTACCGATGTATTGCGCATGCCCCAGATGTCAAAATAGCGGCGGAGGTTGAGGTGATCCCGGTAGGCTTAAACGTTTTCGCGAATGTTACTGCAATTATCATTGGAATTGTCATGTAGGAAAATTTTGGACAGATGTTAAAAGGCAAACATGTTGCGTGGGTTCACGACAGAAATGCGATGGATGGCAGCGTATTAATTGGCAAACTACACAAACTCACGAGGGCCACGCTGACGGCGTAAGCCTGAATCCTGCGCCAATGATAAAATCTTTACAAAATGGCTAAAAAGCATTGTTGTCAATATTTATTACGTAATCGTTTGGGCACTTAAGCGCAAAACATCTTCACATTATGATAAAAAATATTCTTGTAGAAAAAAACCCACCTAGGTGAAAAAACGCATAACGGAAGTAAATCCTTTGCACTAAAGTGAGAAAAAACCCACACAATGGAAATAAATATTTTGCACTTTAGTGAAAATAACACACAATGGAAATAAATATTTTGCACTTTAGTGAAAATAACACACAATGGAAATAAATATTTTGCACTTTAGTGAAAATAACACACAATGGAAATAAATATTTTGCACTTTAGTGAAAATAACACACAATGGAAATAAATATTTTGCACTTTAGTGAAAATAACACACAATGGAAATAAATATTTTGCACTTTAGTGAAAATAACACACAATGGAAATAAATATTTTGCACTTTAGTGAAAATAACACACAATGGAAATAAATATTTTGCACTTTAGTGAAAATAACACACAATGGAAATAAATATTTTGCACTTTAGTGAAAATAACACACAATGGAAATAAATATTTTGCACTTTAGTGAAAATAACACACAATGGAAATAAATATTTTGCACTTTAGTGAAAATAACACACAATGGAAATAAATATTTTGCACTTTAGTGAAAATAACACACAATGGAAATAAATATTTTGCACTTTAGTGAAAATAACACACAATGGAAATAAATATTTTGCACTTTAGTGAAAATAACACACAATGGAAATAAATATTTTGCACTTTAGTGAAAATAACACACAATGGAAATAAATATTTTGCACTTTAGTGAAAATAACACACAATGGAAATAAATATTTTGCACTTAAGTTAAAAACACATACAATGGAAATAAATCTTTTGCACTTCAGTGGAAAAAACAACACGTTATGGAAATAAATTTTTAGCACTTAAGTGAAAAAAACACCAAATGAAAATAAATATTTTGCGCTTAAGTGGAAAAAAACCAAAATGAAAATAACTCTTTTGCACTTAAGTGAAAAGAAACACACAATGGAAATAAATATTTTGCAGTTAAGTGAAAAAACACATGATGGAAATAAATCTTTTGCACTTCAGTCGAAAAAAACCACATTTTGGAAATAAATATTTTGCAGTTAAGTGAAAAAACACATAATGGAAATAGATCTTTTGCACTTCAGTCGAAAAAAACACATGATGGAAATAAATCTTTTGCACTTTAGTGAAAAAAACACATAATGCAAATAAATCTTTTGCACTTCAGTGGAAAAAAACACATTATGGAAATAGATCTTTTGCACTTCAGTCGAAAAAAACACATAATGGAAATAAATCTTTTGCACTTCAGTTGAAAAACACATAATGGAAATAAATCTTTTGCACTTAAGTGGAAAAAAAACACATTATGGAAATAAATATTTTGCACTAAAGTGAAAAAAACACAAAATGAAAATAAATATTTTGCACTTAAGTGGAAAAAAACACAAAATGAAAATAACTCTTTTGCACTTAAGTGAAAAAAACACACAATGGAAATAAATATTTTGCACTTAAGTGGAAAAAAACACAAAATGAAAATAACTCTTTTGCACTTAAGTGAAAAAAACACATAATGGAATTGAATCTTTCACTTAAGTCGAAAAAAAACACATGATGGAAATAAATCTTTTGCACTTAATGGCAATCCAATGTACAAGTTTTTCACTTAAGATTTGATTGGTCGATACGAACTTGATAGAACACTACTCATTGGTCGACCATTTATTGAACGTCATTTTGGAACAGTCGAAAATGACCTCGGTGGGTGAATTTCTTGTCGAAACCTCTCCGTGCTTTTTGCACTTAAATGTAAATATATTTTTTTACTATTTAGTGGAAATCTTTTACACTTAAGTTTAAAAACTACATAATGGCCATTTTGGTTGTTTGCACTTAGTTTATGTATTTTATCCTAAAACGGCCGCCCATAGGTATCATCAGCATATGGGGAAAAAAGGAAACTTTTGAAAAAAATCTTACCTAACGTCCAGCAACATGCACGGGAGCGATGAATCGGGAGTAGTCTGCCCTTGGCATGGGAATGGGCGTAAAAAAAACACCCGCGACCACAAAAAAACAACAAGATATGAAATGAAATAAGTTGTTTTTCGCATTGAAACTTATACTTTTAGAAACAGTTAGGTTTACTTGAAGAGTGGAATCGACGAAATCGTAAAAATCAACCGTATATTGAGTACGATTTGTCCAAACCGGAAAATTTTACGGTTGAGTGTGGCGTACACAAATTCACGCCCTGATGTCTGTAAATCGGCGATTAATAAAGTACTAGGAATTGTTTCCTTTTTATTTCAAGTTGAAGATTTTTCAAATATTTATTTGAATGTTTGCAGAAAATATAACATTTATTCATCGAGCCGTTGTTGAGGGAAAAAAAGTCTCTAGTCGGCGGTCGGGTCCGGGTGCGGCGTACACAAATTCATATATATAGCATTAACTCTAACATATATATAACATGCGAGATAGTATATATAGCCTTTTCTACCACAATCGCTGTGTTATTCCACTCTCAGATCATTGTATAAACAAGCAGACTGTTGAATATTTATGAGTTATACACCACACGTGGTATATGGCCATCCGTAATTTTGATTGGTCGAGAAGATGAACCTTGACCGGGCGACTTTTTGTTCACGCGCTTTTTGCCGCGTGCTGTTTTGTTTTCGTCGCCTGCCGTCAACATCCGGCAAATGTTGGTGACTTTTGTGAGGTTATGCGATGGGAAAAGGGGGGAGGGTGGGTGTTATTAAGGCAATACCAAAAGAAGATGATGCTTAAAGATTTGATCGCTAGTTTCGGGCAAAGTTGCTACAGACGCTCGATATCGTTTCGGCGCCATACCGTCGCGTGTCCAGGTCGTGAAACCCAGAGACGTATCGATAATAGAAACCCAAACAAGATCTGTAACAGTGTCGGAAAATCGAGTACTCGCAGGTTTTAATACGGTCGCGTTCTTCTCTCCTCTCCAGCAGTCCTCATTATCTTTCATATTCATTTCTTAACTTGTGTCCGTATTACATGGCAAAGCGTGCACTTGTGTGTTCCTTATTATTTTAGTAATCCTCTGTAATGTTTAACTTTCTTTTAAGTGCACGAGAGCGTGAATGCAAGAAGTGTGCGTGTGCTTGAATGTATGCGAGTGAGTGTGGAGATGTGCGTTACGTTCTTTCTGTAAATAGTTCCACTTACCGTTGTATATAATGTATGTAATAAAGGCATGTGATGGGCCATTCAGTTACAGTCAGTGCGGTGGAAACGAATTTTCAAGAAAGGATGGAATGAAAAGGAGAAAGCCACTAAGCACGGGACGTCACGAACTGTTGAATAGCTGAAAGTATGGAATAGTGCCAGGATATCACTGCGCTGACTGTGCTGGATGGTTCTATTTTCATGATAAATTTTAAAATCTACTATAATTTGTACATAAAAGTAAGAGTGGATGTGTGCATATTGAATATTGAGGATGTACATATATAAACTGCAATGAATAAGTAATAATCTCTCTCTCTCTCTCTCTCTCTCTCTCTCTCTCTCTCTCNTAATGTCCGTGTAACTTGTGCCCAAACCTTTTGCATGATATGTTTAAACGGAGCTAAACGTAAAGTGTACCCAAGGTGACAGATATATATGGCTAACACTATCTACCTCTGCCCATTTTGTGGAGGGTGCATAAATGATTGAACAGTTAAAAACCTAGTTTGAGTGGTCCATTCCGGCACCCACCACCCCTTACGTAGACCAGCTGCTAAGTGCTGTCGGAGTTATTATGTGTACCATACCTAAAGAGCTGTCAGAGTTATTATGTGTACCATACCTAAAGAGCTGTCAGAGTTATTATGTGTACCATACCTAAAGAGCTGTCAGAGTTATTATGTGTACTATACCTGGATCGCGACAAGAAGACAGTAGTTCCTGCTACATAGACTTTATAGCCGCTACTATGTTCTCAAATTAGTCATCGGTCAGAAACTCTGCCTTCCCTAGTGCCACATCTCTCCTCAAGTTTTGTAGTCTAAACAATAACATTGATGTGAATAATATGACCTATCAACAAAATATTATGCATCACATTAAGTTTCAGAACTAGTTCAATTTTTGAAGCTATTAAATTCCCAGCTGTCTTCGTCTGTTTCCGCAACTAAATTTAATGGGTCCTTAACGTGACCTTACAACTTTGCTGCAATATTATTTTCTACAATTTTGCAAATGTAGAAGTGTATACAAAAGGCGTTCCGTTAACGAGAAATGGTTTTTGTTTGTCTTCTGAAGTATCAGTGCCATTACACTTTAACCCCTATGACCTCGAAACTTTGCCAATTTTTTTCCCGTTCATGCAGAAAGTGTACCATTTTTAGAAAAAAAATGCATTTTTAGTCTTCCAAAGTGAGTGTCGGTGTACGTGTATATAAAAAGTGTACTGTTTTTTAGGAACTTTGTAATTTCAGTCTCCCCAAGTGTCCACGACCTTGACCTTTGACCCTGTGACATGGAAACTTTGCGGAAATATATTCCTTGCATTACTTCCTATAGCTTTCTAATATATATATGTTTATATTATACAAAAAGTGTACCGTTTTATGGAAATTCGCAAATTCAGATTCTTGCCATGTTTTATGTTTCATTTGTATCTAGTGACCGTGAGCTTCAACCTCATGACGTTGAAACAATATATGTACCAATTACATTGTCTACAATTTGCTGCTAGTTATTTGTTAACAAAAAGTTAGCCGTTTTTCAGTTAACAAACTAGTTTTATAAAATAGTAACCAATGTCGTCTGCTTATAAATCTACGTTAAATACAGATACATTTTATATCATCTGAAATGAGAGACCACCGTCTTATCCGGACCCGATGAAAAGTATAATTTTGGGCACCGATTTGGAAGTTTATATTTGTTCAGGACTGAATCTTTATTGCGATGCATGTAACCTCGACCTCATCTCGGCCGATCCCAGCCATCTTACTCGAACAGCATTCATCAGTTTCTTCAAGTTATCGAAAATTAACTATCACAACTAAGAAAAACCATTTATTTGAATGTTAATCATTGTTACACACACATATTTTGAGCTGTTCGTATCAGTACGACTTGTGAAACATAAACATACAATATGTTACATTTAGGGGATAGTACGTTGTTTTGAGTGGCTATACTGGCGATTAGAACATGAAATTTGGGTTTCAACTCGAGACCGATAGGTCGAGAGTTTAAACCAAATTTCATGTTCTAATCGCCAGTATAGACACGAAAAACAACGCACTATCCCCATTCTAACACACCTTAACAAATATACTTCGCTAATATGTTTAGAAACATTGTATTTCCTTGTACAAAAGTACTTTGTGAGCTGAACTGGCGACGTGTCATTCTGCAGCGGACTGACCAATCGGAAAGAAGCTTTCAAAGGTCGGTCATTTAGCCCCGCCCATACTTGCGAGAGCTCGATCTGTATGTTGACGAGGCGGAATATTTGGATTGTTCGTGAACGTCCTGTTACCAAAGTTTATACGATACATTCGGATTAATATTGACCAAGTTCTTATATATTTCCATATCAGTATGCATACCAATCTGTGCTTATCGACAAAATCGGTGATTATTTGTATAGATTTGTGAAGAGTTTTGTGTAAATGCATACGACACATGTGAAATGTTTCATTTGAGTTCGGATCTAAATAGATGCCTTCACACGGATGGAACGAACGTTTCAGTAATAAATGGAGGTAAGAACAAGGAATGTGTTCTTTTATTACTTTTTGATTCATTCAACAAATGCATTTCATCGGTCGTTTCTGTTCTGTTGCCTACTAGCCTTATCAGCGGGATTTCGCTATGAGGCGAGCTTGACGCCATATTGTTTTTGTTAGAAACGGGGCGTGGCTTAAGTGCGATGGGAGGAGCTTAACACGATTGATCATGATTCTATCGCAGATTAGAACATGGTCCGTATCCAATCAAAACACGCGTTGCAAACGAATCGTGTTAGAATTAGGGGATAGTACGTTGTTTTGAGTGGCTATACTGGCGATTAGAACATGAAATTTGGGTTTGAACTCGAGACCGATAGGTCGAGAGTTTAAACCAAATTTCATGTTCTAATCGCCAGTATAGACACGAAAAACAACGTACTATCCCCATTCTAACACACCTTAACAAATATACTACGCTAATATGTTTAGAAACATTGTATTTCCTTGTACAAAAGTACTTTGTGAGCTGAACTGGCGACGTGTCATTCTGCAGCGGACTGACCAATCGGAAAGAAGCTTTCAAAAGTCGGTCATTTAGCCCCGCCCATACTGGCGAGAGCTCGATCTGTATGTTGACGAGGCGGAATATTTGGATTGTTCGTGAACGTTCTATTACCAAAGTTTATACGACACATTCGGTTTACTATTGAACAAGTTCATACATGTACATGTCAGTATGCATACCAATCTGTGCTTATCGACAAAATCGGTGATTATTTGTACAGATTTGTGATGAGTTTTGTGTAAATGCATACGACATATGTGAAATGTTTGATTTGATTTCGGATCTAAATAGATGCCTTCACACGAATGGAACGAACGTTTCAGTAATAAATGGAGGTAAGAACAAGGAATGTTTTTTTTTACTTTTTAATTCATTCAACAAATGCATTCCATCGGTCGTTTCTGTTCTGTTGCCTACTATCAGCGGGATTTCGCTATGAGGCGAGCTTGACGCCATATTGTTTTGGTTAGAATCGGGGCGTGGCTTAAGTGCGATGGGAGGAGCTTAACACGATTGATCATGAGTCTATCGCAGATTAGAACATCGTTGCAAACGAATCGTGTTAGAATACTGGTTAGAAACTGCCTGCATCTTTGAGCAAAAACACGGAAGGCCTGATGACGTCACAAATGTTGCTGCGTGACGTCATTCAGGCGTGTTTACAACAATGTTTATTCAAGGCATTTTATTCAAACGTTCTTCTGTACTGACTGGTGTTCATCGGCATTTTGACATTTTGACAATGTATATTTAGACAAATTATTAACTGAAACCTTTACTAATGTGACGAGTTTGCATAAACATTAAGCCTAAATAATGATTATGGTTATGGTTCGTTGCCAAAATAATCCTTCATCCACGATAAGATTATTATTCTATAAAACAAGCACCTTTGTATAAGTGTGTCCCTTGTGTCAGCATCCCCGTCAATGCCAGCACGATAACAGTATCCACTGTTGATAGGATTTCCTGAAAAAACCCCAGGTCCTGACGTCTTCAGCCATGATTAAGTACTGTATGTAACTGCACGTTTGATTGGTCCATTCATTTATGACACTTAAACGCGTTAAAAAAATAAGTACACCATTTAACGCGTTATACTTGGGAAGCATTTTATCGCGTTAAAATATTTTTTTTGTTTAACGCGATAAAAGTATATATTTAACGTGATAGCATTTACTGCGTTGAAACTATTTTTAATCCGTTAAATTGTTGTTTAACGCGTTAAACGCTAATGCGTTAAATGTTATCTCGTTTTTGACATGAACGGCCTTTCATAATATATAGCCTTAACTCTAACAAATATATAACATGTGAGATAGTATATATAGCCTTAACTCTAACATATATATAACATGTGAGGTAGTATATACATGTATAGCCTTAACGCTAACATATGTATTGCGCGGACGAATATATTCACGAGTGCGCGGAGCGCACGAGTTAATATATACGTCCGCGCAATAAATGAGTGCTTTCTGATTCGAAAAACACAAGTGTGTGGTCTTGCTTTTATTACATACCTGTTGAATCTTGTTATAGTTACAAGCAATTTTCAGAGGATGAATTACAACGTTCTGTATACGTATTGCACATGTGATAAATAGCCTTAACTCTAACATACACATAACATGTGAGACTCAGATAGTATATATAGCCATAACTCTAACACTAATTCAATTGTACAGTTGATTATTTTTTGGAGCAAAATATATGGGCAAATGCCTGTAATCATATCTTAAAATCAAAACAGTAAACCATCGTGTAGAAGACCGGCCTTTTAACTCCCAAGTGTTACGCTCATTTACGTTCTCTGCGAAACCCTCGAAATTTTGAGTATGAAAGAAACATAGAAGATACATTCCATTTTGAATTAAAATGTTTAATAGTTTACGGACTTGAGAGAATTACATAAAAATCTAGTATAAATTAGAATTATCATAAAAAATCGTGAAATACCATATATACAGTTGCCGTTCGGTCCGTTTCGATCACACACCGTATTCAAATGTATATTGAATTGAACACCCATTAAAATAACTTCATTGGTTTTTTTCTGTTCCGTTTTGGTTCTGTTCGTTTTAAACGGTCACACGCATTAGTCACAAGTGTTTACTTCGCGCCGTTAAATAACTTCAGATATTTCTTTTTGGTTACGTTTCGGTTCCGTTTACGTCCGTCTTCTTACGGTCACACACAGTGATATATTCCATACGCTTTAAAAAACCTTGATATGTTTCTTTTATAAGTTTCGACAGAGACGTATAATACAATAATGTATTATACGTCTCTGGTTTCGATTATAATGTTTAAACTAAAATACGTTTCTTTTTCGGTTCAGTTTTGGTTCTTTTCGTTTTAAACGGTCACACACATTATTCAAAAGTGTTTTCTGTATTCAAATGTATTTAGTTCGCTTGGAATAACCGTATACATTTCGTTTCGGTCCCATTTCGGTTCCGATTCGGTCCGTTTTGGTCCATTTCGGTGATTAGATGCACCGCAAATCGGAAACGAAACTTGCAACTCGCACGGCCCTAGTGCGTTACGTGTAGGCCCTATACGAAGAGGGTTTTGCGCCTATATAGCATTATGGCGACGAATGAACATAGTGTTATCAATGAAGATAGATTAACATGTTGCTCAGTGCCAAAACAAGTGAAATGTTGTGTTGATTTGTGCGATTCTCCTGATGGTCACATTCATGGCGGTTTTAGACCTGATTCTGAATGGGTTTACAGGTGTCTCGGAGAACTGACACCATTGCTGGATGAGCAAGCTAACCCCGACGCATTCATGAAAATTTATCCTGCGAAGGTTGGCAATAACAATGCTGATAATGGTGCTTCGTTTTCAGATGCATATTGCAATGTTGAATTTTACCCGGATGCATATCCAATCGCTCAAATATTTCAGAAGGGCCTAGGAGTTCTGCTTGAATATTTCACCGACAACCGTAAACCTGCAGACGAAATGGCAGCACACTCGTTGGAAGTTTTACTCCATTTCCTCGAAAAAAATCACTTTACACAGCAAGGTATGGTCTTGCAACTAGCATAGGCTGTGTCTATGTCCATCGGGTGTCAGACGTTTCGCTCCAATATTAACGGCAATATCACAATGTCCGGGACAGTCACATGGCACAGAATGATCAGGCGATCAAGAAAAAAAATTCTCCTGGGGGAGACCCCCATGAAGCCCCCACCGATGTGAGGCGTAACATCCCCTCCCATACACTCCCCTTCCTCGCGCTGCACGCTTGCAGGTGCTGCCTTTTGTCAGCACGTTTCATCATTGGGCTTACACATTGAGAGCTGACATTTGTTACGCCCCTGCAATGCGAGACACTCTCGCATTACAAAGACCAAATTGTCTCCAAGACCTCATTTGAGAGACAATTTCGTCTCTGTAATGCGGGAGTGTCTCACATTTCCGAGACTGTTTCCGAAAATTGAGGGTCTAAGTTCCCAACCTGATGAACGACTGAATGGATTTTGACCAAATTTGGTCTGAAGCATCCTTCGTTGGATACCAATTTTGTATAAATGGTGGGTCTGGCCCCCGAGGGGCCAGAGGGGAGGGGTCAATAAGGGAAATATACCTACTGCCCCCAGACATATATGACACACTCAGCCCTGACTTAACATCATTCAAGGGAGTGCTACAAACACACCTGATGTAACATGCCACTTTTTTAGCTCACCTGGCACGAAGTGCCAAGTGAGCTTATGCCGTGGTGCGTCGTCCTTCGTCCATCCGTCTGCGTCTGGCGTCAAAATGTTACTTTAAACGATTTCTTCTTAATAACCGAAAGGCCTAGGGTGATGATATTTGCCCAGAAGCAAACTGGGATGAAGGGCTACCAAGTTTGTTCAAATAAATGACCTTCATCTATTTTCAAGGTCACAGGGGTCAAATATGTTAAAACTTTAAACAGTTTCTTCTGAATAACCAAAATTCCCAGGGTGATGATATTTGGCCAGTAGCATGCTGGGATGAAGGGCTACCAGGTTTGTTCAAATGAATGACCTTCACCCATTTTCAAGGACAAAGGGGTCAATTGTCTTAGAAAATCTTTAAACAACTTCTTCTGAATAACTTAGAGGCCTAGGATAATGATATTTATGCAGTAACATGCTAGGATAAAGGGCTACTATGTTTTGTTAAAGTTAATGAACTTTACCTATATTCAAGATCACAGGGGTCAAATATGTTTAAAACCTTTCAACAACTTCTCAATAACCAAGAGGCCTAGGATGATGCTATTTGACCAGTAGCATGCTGTAATAGAGGGCTTCAGAGTTTGTTCAAATGAATGACCTTGACTCATATTCAAGGTCACAGGGGTCAAATATGTTTAAAACCTTTAAACAACTTCTGAATAACTAAGAAGCCTAGGATAATGATATTTGGCCAGTAACATACTTGGATAAAGGACTACCAAGTTTGTTCAAACAAATGACCTTCATCTATTTTCAAGATAACAGGGGTCAAATATGTTTAACATCTTTAAAAAACTTCTTCTCAATAACCAAAAGGCCTTTGCCAGTAACATGCTGGGATGAAGAGCTACAAAGTTTGATCAAACAAATGACCATCTTTTTTCAAGGTCACAGGGGTCAAATATGTTTAAAACCTTTAAATAACTTCTCCTGAATATCCAAGAGGCATAGACTAATGACATTTGACCAGTAACATGCTGGGATGAAGGGCTACCAAGTTTATTCAAATGAATTACCATCTATTTTCAAGGTCACAGGGGTCAAATATGTTTAAAAAACTTTAAACAACTTCTTCTCAATAACCAAAAGGACTTGGATGATGATATTTGGCCATTAACATGCTGGGATGAAGCGCTTGTTTAAATGAATGTATTCAAAAGGTCCAGGGTAATGATATTTAGCCAGAAATATGCCGGGACGGAAGGCTATAAACTTTCAGGTTGCATGCGTCATATGTTTAAATCATTTAATAGATTCAAATGGATCGAACACAGATATTTTGCTTGTAGCTGTATATTAGTCCACTTTTAAGATTACAAGGGTGAGATTAATACTAAATGAGCGATTAAGGCCCATTGGGCCTCTTGGTTTTATATTACAGTTTTAAAAAACAACCACCAAAATATCAAGCTTTTAGCTAGGAATTTCTCCTCAACAGTGTGCCTATGTATAATCTTCGGCACAGTGAGGGACACATAGTAAACTGTTGGAATGAAAGGATTTGTTCCATATTTGGTCAGAACCATCCTTTGGGGAAGGGGAACCAATTTTGTATAAACTGTGGGTCTGGCCCCCTTGGGGCTGAGGGGTGGGGCCAAATAGGGGAAATATAGCAAATTACTCTTTAAAATCCTCCTTCTTCTGTAGGAATGAAAGGATTTGTTCCATATTTGATGTGGAGCATCCTTGGGTGAAGCGGAACCAATTTTGTATAAACCGTGGATGTGGCCCGCTTGGGGCCTGAGGAGCGGGGCCCAATAGGGGAAACATAGAAAATTATTCTTTAAAATCCTTCTTCTTCTGTAGGATTGAAAGGATTTGGTCCATATTTGGTGTGGAGCATCCTTGGGTAAAGGGGAACCAATTTTGTATAAACGGTGGGTGTGGCCCCCCTGGGACCTGAGGGGCGCGGCCCAATAGGGGAAATAGAAGTAAAACCTTTATAATCCTTCCTCTACCATATGGATTGAGGGATTTTATCCTAATTTAGTCTGGAGCATCCTTGGACAAAAGGGACTCAATTTTGTATAAACAGCGAGTGTGGCCCACCTGGGGATAGAAGGGAGGGGCCCAATAGGGGAAACATAGCAAATTCTTCAAATACCTTCTTCTTCTGTACGAATGACAGGATTTTGTCCAAATTTGGTATAAAGCATCATTGGGTGAAGGGGAACCAATTTTGTATAAACGGTGTGTCTACCCCCCCNAACCTTTTAAATCCTTCTTCGACCATCGTGATTAAGGGATTTTTTCCATATTTAGTCTGGAGCATCCTTGGACCATGGAGTCTCAATTTTGTATAATTGGTGGGTATGACCCCCCCCTAGGGGCATAGGGGTGGGGCTCTGTTTGAAGTTTGTTCTCACTTTATCTCAAGTACTGGATGGATCTATCTGAAATTTCATATGTACTTACAGCACCTACCATGAGGTGCTATATCTTTACTTCATACCTATTATTTCAAACATATTCAGGTGAGCGATACAGGCCCTCGGGGCCTCTTGTTCAGAAAGTTCTTGATTGATCTTTCTCAAATTATTTGCATAGGTTCCCTTTGAGCCCTAGTTTTTAGCTCACCTGGTCCTAAGGACTTATGCTATAGTGCGTCGTCCGTAAACATTTTCTTTAAATCGCTACTGGTCCTGAACCATTGAATGGATTTTGATGAAATCTAGTCTGGAGCATTATTGGGCAAAGATGATCAAATGTTGTATAAATGGAGGTTGTGGCTCCCCTGGAGCCGGAGGGAGGGGGGGGGCAATATGGGAAATAGAGGTCAACCCTTTAAATCGCTACTTGTCCTGAAAGACATGATGATCGCGAGCTAGTGTGGCACCCCGGAGGCCGGGGAGAGGGGGCCCAATAGGGGAAATATAGCAAAAAATTTAAAATCCTTCTTCTTCTCGAAGAATGAAATTATTTGGTCCATATTTGGTCTAAAGCATCCTTGGGAGAAGCAGCTCAAAAAGTAGGAAACTATTTGTAATATAACTTAAATGAGAGTATACATATTTTGCCATGATAACCAAAATATGGATCTTTCTCAGATGTAGGTTCCCCTTCTAAATGGTACTGACCAACTTCAACAATTTGGTCCCTAGTTGTGCATATTCAATTTAAGGCTGATCGGAAAACAAGATGGCCGACATGTGGCCATTTTGAATGTTGACATTTGAAGGTTGTTTATCTCCATTTCTCAGAGAGTTCTTCATGGATGTTTTTCAAATTTTACAAGTAGGTTCCCCTTGGTCCCCGGTTGTGTATGTTCCATTTAGAGACTGATTGGAAAACAAGAGGCCCAAAGGGCTAACCTGTTTCTTTTGTTACATGAAATTGACATATATTATGGTAGGTAACTTAAGACCAAATTTGGTAACTAGAACACAGGACATTTTAAAATCTCTTTAACGGTTCTGAAGATATTGTCGTTTGAAATTTTGATTTTGAAGCTTTTAACCCACATTGACCTTTGACTCCCGACTTGCACTTAAAGTTGACCTCTGACATCATAACTGTAATAAAGTAAACAATTCACATAGCTGGTCTACATAACATACTCAAGTATCATGACTCTAGTCCAAATGGTTCTTAGGATATTGTTGTTTGAAGTTTTTAACAGATTTGACCCCTGTGACCTTGAAAATAGGTCTACGTAATTTCAATGAGGAAACTTTATAGCATATCATCCTAGGTACCTACTGGCCAAATATCATGACCCTGGGCTTTATGGAACTTGAGAAGAGGATTGTTAAAGCTTTTAACCCATGTTGACATTTGACCCCTGACTAGCATTTAAAGTTGACCTTTGACCTCATTACTGTTATTGAGAAAAAGAGTCGCACTGCTAGTCTACATAACATACCCAAGTATCATGACTCTAGTCTAAATGGTTCTTAGGATATTGTTGTTTGAAATTGTTAACATATTTGACCCCTGTGACCTTGAAAGTAGGTCTAGGTCCTTTTAAATAAGGAAATGTATAGCACTCTATCTCAGGTACCTACTGGCCAAATATCATGACCCTAGGTCCTCCAGTTCTTCAGAAGAAGTTGGTCAAAAGAAAAAGTTGACGGACAGACGACGGACGGACGATGGACGCTTGTAGTACGGCATAAGCTCACATCGCCCATTGGGCCAGGTGAGCTATAAAAGAGGCCAACAGGCGGCCATTTAGAATTTTGTCAGTTAAAGTTTGTTGTCACTATTTCACATAAAGTTCTTCATGGATATTTCTTGAATTTCATTTAGTTCCTCTTGTATTAGTTGAAGTTTGTTAACCCTATTTCTCAGAAAGTTCCTGATGTTTCTTTTTCAGATTTATTATGTACATTGTAGGGCTCTCTTGTTTTCAACTGATTAAGAGGAAGAAGAGAAAAGTAGAGAAAAGATCAGTCTTACAGGGATCCAATCAAAGTCGTTCGATGGTGGGTGCCAAGATCCTTTAGGGATCTCTTGTAATTAGTTAGCCATTGGTTTTGTGCTGTCCCCTGGATAAAAAACAATATCAGTGAATGTGACACCTCTGCTTTTGTGTTGTAGGTTATTCATTGGAGAACATAAAGGGGATGTCGGAAACAGATATCACTATATTCTTGGTTAATCACTTTTTCGGGAAACTATCTATTACTTCAAAGTATGTCATAGATGGGCGATTGCAATCAAAAGGAAAACGAAAAGAAAATGCCTGCTCGTGTTCCAAAGAAGGCTGCAAAATGACTGGTGTGTTTGGAGATACAAGTATTGGTAAGTCATTAGCTAGCCTCTCGAAGAGAAGGGGAGCTTATGTTGTCACCCGGTGCTGGTGTCAGCAATGTGAAGGTTTTGGTGCTAAGGTACTCACTGATATTTGGTTTGAGGGTTTCTGTAGGGGTTAACTATTACTTCCCAGAGTCAGAATAAGTTATTTTTTTGGGAAAAAGTCTGTTTTAAACAAAACAACATTTTGGACTTAGATGTGTTATGTCAAATCTGTTGTTAAGGTTAGATGTTTTATGTCAAACTTATTGTTAAGGTTTTGGTGAAAGTGCTCATAGGCATGCCAAATCTAATATTAAGTACTAATACTGGTTGGGACCCACAAAAGACGTCACATATATACTTACCAACCTGAATTGTTTTTTTTCGGAAGATAGGCATCAATACACGCATTATAATTTGTACTAGGCTACCAATATTTGGAATTGATGCTTCAGTTGGGCTTATCATTATATCCTTGAGTAGCACTAAGGTGACAGTACCCAAATCAGATCAGAACCCAAAACGGATGACTTTTCACAAAAAGCAGTTTTAAATCAAATCTTGTGTTTACATACATTAATCAAACTTATGTAGTCTAATTAGAATGCGTAACAATATAATGGTTTGTCTATAGGCTATCAATTTACGAGTTTAATGACACTAGAATAAATATTTCAAAGTCTTGAATGTTGTAATGTTGTTAAGAAATGGCGCGTGCGAGGCCTATCATCGTGTTTTCACCTGAAATAAAAAATCCAGACTATAGAAATTCTTTTCTTCATACCAATTTCAAACATCAATCTAAGATTATGGTGTGCTTACAAAACATGCTCATTTGAAGTGAACAATATTAAAAAATTCAGTCCGTGATCCGTTTTGGGTACTGGCATTTGGAAAAACAGGAAGAGCTAATTGGTGATGTCAGAGCGTTCTAAAAATAGTTCATGTGAGCTTCGAGTGACAATTTTGCTTTATGTAAAACCCTTTGATATTTTTCTTTTGATATAACCATAAATGGATCTACGTCATCTTCTGAATTTTTAACAGGTGAACAAAATGCTTCTTTGGTGATCCGATTTGGGTACTGTCACCTTGGAGGATATTTCGACACAAAACTTGTATTTTCATACAATATGCACTTTCAACTTTTTATACCAAAGTCAAATATTAGGGTTTTGTGCACCCTTTGTATTTGTACTAAGGGACTGATATTTGTTCTTTTTTTTTTGTTTTTTTTTATTTATTTTTAGCTCATGATCACCTGATCCGTTTTCTGTCATCTGTCAACAATTTCTTCAAACGACTTCTTCTTAACCAGTGTTTTGAATTTAACTAAATTTGACTGGAAGCATCCCAAGGTGGGGATTCAAAATTGTACAAATGGTGGGGCTGACCACTCCAGGGAACTGAGGGGCGGGGCCAAAAGAGGGCAATTTGGCTATATTGCTATTGATCAACTAATTCTTCTCTGTAACTAAGCAACGGATATCACTCATATTGAACTGGTAGCATCCCTAGGTGGTAGGGATTCAAAATTGTACAACTGGTGGGGCTGATCCCCCAGGGGGCTTAGGGGTGGGGCCGAAAGAGGACAAATTTGCTATATTGCTATAAATGACTTTTCCTCTGGAACTAAGTGACGGATATCATTCATATTTGACTGGAAGCATCCCAACCCTAGGTGGTAGGGATTCAAAATTGTACAAGTGGTTGGGCTGACCCCCCCTGGGGCCTGAGGGGCAGGGTCAAATTGAGGAAATATAGCAAATTATTTAAAACCCTTTATGTAGGAATGAAAAGATTTGGTTTATTTTGGTCTGAAGCATCCTTTGGTACTGGGGAACCCATTTTATATGAACTTTGAGGCTGGCACCCAGGGGTCTGAGGGGTGGTGCCCAATAGGGGAAATATTTTAAATTCTTCAAAATCCTTTGGTTGAACTGCAGGATTCTGTCCAAATTTGGTCTGAATCACCCTTGGGTTAAGGGAAATTAATTTCATATAAACTGTGGGTCTGGGACCTCTGGGGCCTGAGGGGTGGTGCCCAATAGGGGAAATTTAGCTAATCTCTAAAATCTTTCTGTTGTTAGAATGACAGGAGATATCGGAGATACGGGTGCCCTATAGTAATCTCTGTCCGTCTGACCCTCCATCTGTCCGTCTGTCCATCCACAAATTCAGTTCCTGGCTGTTAACTTGAGTTTTTATTTACCGATTTGCATGTTTTTTTAATTTCATTTTTTTATGATTTTTTTATTACATAAATACATAAACACTACATACATGTACACACACAAACATCAATTCCAGTAGGCATGATTTGTAATCATTAATACACCATTACACCATCATTATCACATCTATGCATCATCATCATCATTCAATTTTGAGTCTGATCGAGGAAACAAAATGGCCGACAGGTGACCATCTTGGATTTTGACAATTGAAGTTTGTTATCGCTATTTCTTGAAAAGTACTGGAGGGATATTTCTCAAACTTCACATGTAGGATCCCCTTCGTCACTTGTTGTGCCAATTTGATATTGATTCTGATCAGGGAAACAAAATGGCTACAAGGCGGCCTTCTTGGATTTTGACAATTGAAGTTTGTTATCACTATTTCTTGAAAAGTACTGGAAGGATATTTCTCAAACTTCATATGAAGTTTCCCCTTGGTCCCTAGTTGTGCTCATTAGGGCCCCTTATAGGAGATAAGGGTGCCCTATAGTAATCACTCTGTCCGTCCGTCCATTTGCCGTCCATCCATCAGTCAACAAATTTTGTTCTTGGCTGATAAGTATTTATTGACAGATTTACTTGAAATTGGGTGAAGATGTTCAGATCACAAAAATACACACTGCCGTAAAAAATAAAGGTCAAAAGTCAAGGTTATTAGGTCCAAAGGTCAAAGTCAAATATTGTATCATTTTACTGATGAACATTTTGCTATGACATGATAAGCAAAATTGGTCAGAATTAAAAAAAGGAGTTAACTGACCAAAGGTCAAGGTCACTGGTTCAGAGGTCAAGGTCACCAGTTCAGAGGTCAAGGTCACTCTGTCAAAGGTCAAGGTCAAATTTTGTAACTTTTCACTGATGAACATTTTGTAAAGACATGATGAAGCAAAATTGGTCAGAATTAAACAAGGAGTCAATTGACAAGGTCACCTGGTCAGAGGCTATGGTCAAATTTTGTATCTTTTCACTGATGGACATTTTGTTGAGATATTATGAAGCAAAGTTGGTCATAATTAAACAAGGAGTCAGTTGACTAAAGGTCAAGGTTGCTGGGACAAAAGTCAACTTCACATTTAGTATCTTTTTACTGATGAATACTTTGTCATGACATGATGAAGCAAAATTGTTCAGAATTAAACAAGGAGTCAACTGACCAAAGATCAATGTCATGGTGTCAGAGGTCAAGGTCACTGGGCAGAGGCCAAGGTCACATTTTGTATGTTATCGCTGATTATCATTTTGTTAAGATATTATGAAGCAAAGTTGGTCAGATTTAACAAGAAGTCAACTTTCCAAAGATCAAGGTCACTGGGTCAAAGGTAAAGGACATTTGGTTCCAAAGGTCAAGGACAAAGTGGATCTCTGATTATGACCCTAGTTCTTAGTGGGGGAGTTATTTAGGATTTAAATAAAACAAATCAAATCTAACAAAAGAGTATTTTCATTTCCGTTAGCCCATCAAATATGGAGGTGGATGTGTATGATGTATATTGTGCTGCCTTGCCACACGACAGGGGCCTTGCTGACCTGCCAGTGTTCTAGTTTGAATTTGAGTCTGGTCCAGAAAACAAAATGGCTGACAGTTTAAGTTTAGTATTATGATTTCTAATTCACAAAAAGTTCTTCTTAGATATCTCTTAGATTTCATATGAAGGTTCCCCTTGTCTCAAACTTCATATGTAGGTTTCTCTTGGTCCCTAGTTGTGCCCATTTGATTTTGAGTCAGATCCCGAAAGCAAAATGGCAGACAGTTGACGTTAAGCTTTGCTATTTCTAATTCACAGAAAATTCTTCTGTAATATCTTTCGATTTCATATGTATGTTCTCCTTGTTATCAGATCAGTAAAGTAGAGAAAAGATCATACATAAAACAAATAAAGATCATTCAATGGTGGGCGCCAAGATCCCTCTTGGATCTCTTGTTACAGGTGAAATTTGTTATCAATATTTCTCAGAAAGTTCTTCTTAGATCGTTCTTGGACTTCATATATATGTAGGTTCCACTTGGTATCAAATGATTAAGAGGAAGAGGGGAAAGAAGGGAATTAGGTAGAGAAAAGATCAGTCTTTCATAGGACCAATAAAGATCATTCAATGGTTGGTGCCAAGATCCCTCTTGGATCTCTGTATTACTGTTGAGGTTTGCTTGGTTGTTATTGGAAAAAATCCATAATTTTAGTGAATTGTGGAGCTTGCTTAAGGTCATGGGAGTGTATTGATAAACGGAAATGGGAAGTACATACCTAGTTGAAAATCCAATGTAAGGAGACAATATCACAATTTCCGCAAATTCTAATGTTTAATATTAAACTGATGAATATTGTATGTTTATTATTGACAGAACAGTGTGTTCTCTCAATATTAAAGTATTTCAAAGCAATCCAGGCATTAATTCAGGTGGTTTTTTTTTATCAATGAGCCACATGTGTCCCTTTTTCTGTACTTCAGGAAAGTGGCTACCTATTTCACTACTGTGAAGTTTTTCAAGAAAGATAACTCTTACCTGCAATTACTATGTGTATATGGTTTTATTATAAAATGTCAATTTTTAATCCTTTATAGATAATTTATTTGACATAATTTCAGCATTTTTTAAATTGATATACATTAATGCAATACTAATATATGGCAGTATGATTTTTATTGACATTATTTTGCAAAAAATTGTCTTTCATTTTTTTTCCAAAAGTCACTCCTTTTTTACATAAATTTCCATTTATAATCCTTAAAATTATGACAACCTATATTTTTTTGGTGGCAGAAAGTTTTCTTTACTTCAAAGCAATATAACTACAAAATTTGAAGAAATTCTACTGAGAAATGGTGACACAATCCTATTACCTTAAAACTTACTCTACTGACAAAGCCGGACAAGCAAGACATATTTCGTCTTTGCGTATTACAGAGTTATCTTCTCTTGTGAGCAGGTATTGATTGTTACGTCATTTGTTTGTGAGAGTAACGTCATCAAATTTTGAGAAAACCACGTAATTTTCTCACACAAACCAATGACGTAACAATCAATACCAGTTGACAAGTGATGATAACTCTGCAATAAGCAAAGACGGAATACTGACAAAGCAGGATAAGTGAGACATACAATAATGTGTGATTCTTATAGAGAAAAATGTTACTCTTGCTATATTTTGTTCATTTTCAATTATAAATAATTGAAACTAAATTGGAATTACTGGTATAACCCTTTGATAACAGTTTCATTCAAGGAAAATGTTGAGCCTGATATACAGTATATGCATGAGAAGATGATACGTTTTGAGATGTTAGACTCAGGTGACTGTTGAGGCCCATGGGCCTCTTGTTTTATTTTATAGTGCATACAGGTAGAATTTATATTCTCGTTTTATATTTTTATTTAAGGAAATCCAGAAGTTTGGCATGGGAAAGTTGATGTTCTCCTGAACTACACAGATACTGTTCTTAAGGTAAACCATGAAGAACAGGAAGATGATCATGATGACAGTCCTGGAAAAACTGCTACAGAGGTCAAAAGACGCACATCAAGTGTCAGTGATAATGAGGAGATTTTTGCTGAGGTTATAGTCTTTTCATTTCTTCAGAAACAGTTACATCCTTACAGGAAACACCATTTGTATCCTTGTATAGCTGTGAACAGTAAAGATTTGTTTGTGTACCTTTATGACTCGGGGCATGATGTATTGCTTGCGAGTTCACCGGTGTCATTGTTTGATCCGGACATGGGCCGCTTTCGGTTGGCTACCATATTTTTATCATGGTTGGTGGTAAATCATAAATGTTTCAGCAATGGCCTTTCCTCTAAGTTAACAAGCAAAAATGCAGGATTTTTTATGTGCAAGAAAATAGATATTTTTGAGGAAGGTCTGCAGTGTGGTCATGTAGTCTCCCCAGTCAAGACAGCCAGGATTTATAGAAGGGTGAGAGATCGTTGCGAAGATGTTGAAGATCTTAATGATAAAAGGATACATCTTATTTCATGTAAAAAATTTAAGAGTTAAAATGTGGACGATTCAAGGAAAAGCAGAATCACAGTTACACCAATTGCAGATTTCGTAATCTTTGTTGTAGCGTTGGTAGATTTGAATCCTAATTATATCAGTGTGATTGTAATCCATTTCCTAGTGACTAATCTGGCACTGTGTATTGGATTGCTGTGGTTGTTTTCATTTTGAATTACCAACATCTATCTAAGGCTTATAAACTTAATAGTTATCAGGCATTTATGATACATAAATTTATACCGTAACAATCATCTTTTGATGGATATTTCAACAGCGCTTTAAATCTTAGTTTGTTAGCTTACATAGAAACCTACCTGAAGAGCAAGTGAGCTAATGTCATCATGCTTAATAGGGCTATCTTGGTATTGATTTCATTTTTAGCCCACCATCATCAGGTGGTTGGCTATTCAAATCGCTCTTTGTCCCTGGTCCTTCGTCTATTGTCACCGTCCATCCTTAAATAATCCTTGTTATCGGTATTTCTCAGGGAGAACTGGAGGGATATTTCTCAAACTTCACTTATATTTTCCCTTTGGTCCCTTGTTGTGCCCATTCAATTTTGAGTCTGATTGGAAAAACAAAATGGCCGACAGGTGGCCATCTTGGATTTTAACAGTTTAAGTTTGTTATCGCTATTTCTTGAAAAGTACTGGAGGGATATTTCTTAAACTTCACATGTAGGTTCCCCTTGATCCGATAGTTGTGCCTACTTAATTTTGATTGGGAAAACAAAAGGACACTGAAGGACCTTTTGACCTTTTAACTGCTTTGATTGAATACATGTACTTAATATGTAATTTGCATAGTGAAATCACCATTTCGACCAAATTTGGTGTAAAGCATCCTTTGGGGAAAGGTATTAGACTGCTGAAACTTCAAGTGTTAACGCAATATATGATGTCATCCCTACCACCCAATCACTTGAAAGAAGTAAGCTCTTTTCCGATTGGCCAATAGAGCTGACGCGTATGACGCGTACAGGCATGTACACTAAGTTTTCAGGAACACGTGTGTTTGTCGTTGTGTAACAGAAGCAGCCCATTCTGAAACGGAGTGAGTTTTACAAATATAAAAAAGCAATAAATCAGAGTGATGTGTGTTTTTATTTCATCCCCTCTTAACTTTTACATATCCACAATGTCTGAAATCATGGGATAAGTAAATATTTGGTATGTCAATAAGTGCATCAACTATGGCAAATTCTGTAAATTGTTCAGTGAGTCCTGGTTTACACTTCAAGCGATGTTGCATAGCATGGAAGACGCATTCGGCTACATTATATAAAGGAGAATATGGAGGTTGATATATAAGAGATAAACCTTGTTGGTCGAGTAGGTTTTGAAGAAGTCTATCCCCGACAGGATGATGGTGCAATGGGCAGTTATCCATTATTACGGATTATTATAAATTATTATAATACAGACATAGGACACACACGCAACAAAAACTTTCCTGGTATTCATTCATCTGTACGAACCTAAGCGTTTCAGATCGCATGGATATGGTACAGATTGTAAAAAATGTTTAATGCCTGTCCTGTATCAAAGCCAATTCAAACGTGTCATAATTCACGACAACAAAATGATAACTGATTATGATACGGACTTGGGGAGACACACGCGTCAATGAACTTTCTTGGTATTCGTTACTCTGTATGATTCTACACGTTTCATTTTATCATGAATATGTACAACAGATATGTCAAAATGCTTACTACATGTCCTGCATCAATGCCGAACCAGATGTTATTAAGAACGTGTCAATAATAACGACAAAAAATGATCACTTATGATAACACGGACTTAGGGAGACACGAGGATCAATAAACTTCAATGTATTTTTTAATAGGAATGAGACTAACATTTCGGTCACATGGATATAGTAAGGTTGTACATGTATTGTAATAAACATATCCAATCAAAATGCCAAATAATGCCAAATAACGTTACTGATGACGAGTCGTTATTATGACAGTGGTCATTATTATATAATACAGACATAGGACACACACGCAACAAAAACTTTCCTGGTATTCATTAATCTGTACGAACCTAAGCGTATCAGATCGCATGGATGTGGTACAGATTGTAAAAAATGTTTAATACCTGTCCTGCATCAATGCCAATTCAAACGTGTCATTATTCACGACAACAAAATGATAACTTATTCTGATACGGACTTAGGGAGACATACGCATCAATGAACTTTCCCGGTATTCGTTACTCTGTACGATGCTGCAAGTTTCATTTTATCATGATCATGTACAACAGATATGTCAAAATGCTTACTACATGTCCTGCATCAATGCCAAACCAAATGTTATTAAGAACGTGTCATTATTCACAACATGATTATTCATGGTTATGAACTTTCATGATTATTCATGTTTATGAATTTTCATGATAATTCATGGTATGAATTTTCATGATTATTCATGGTTATGAATAATCATGATTATTCATGGTATGAATATTCATGATTATTCATGGTTATGAATATTCATGATTATTCATGGTTATGAATATTCATGATTATTCATGGTTGATGCAGGTTTTATATAATCTACCTGGTTATTCATGGTTCTATTGATGAATAACCATAAATAAACAAGGTTATTCAGGTATTACTGATGAATAACGTTGAATAATTCCTGGTCATTTCGGTAGGGCACCTTCAACTTTCGTATACATTTTTCCAGTGCCTTTTCATTTTTAGCTCACCTTGCCATGCCGTGGCGTCCGTCGTCCGTCCGTCGTCTGTACGTCAACCGACTGCTTTAACCGACATCTTCTTAACCACCTATTGGAATTTAACTAAATTTGACTGGAAGCATCCCTAGGTGGTGGGGATTCAAAATTGTACAAATGGTGGGGCTGACCCCCCAGGGGACTGAGGGGCAGGGCCAAAAGGGAGCAATTTGGCTATATTGCTATAAACGACTTCTTCTGTAGAACTATGCCATGGATATCAATCATATTTGGTCGGAAGCATTCATGGGAGGCAAGGATTCAAAATTGTACAACTGGTGTGGCTGACCCCCCGCGCTAAGGAGTGGGGTCAAAAAAAGTTTATTACTTGGTTGAGATCCCCACTGTATATCCATATATACAATTGCTGAGTATAAAGATAAGAATGCACATTTGCTTCCAGGATGGCCCTAGGGTCTAGCCCCACCCTTGGAGACATAGTCCCTGGGCCATAACTTTAAAACGGTTGAGATCCCCACCCCAAAACTATGTATACAAATGCTGGGCATACAGAGACAAATGTAGTCATGATATTATAATTGATCCTGGGGTCTGGTCACAACCCTATAGGGACCTAATTTCTGGGTCACAGCTTGGAAACAGTTGAGATCCCCACCCCATAACCATACATCAAATTGCTAGGCATGAAAAATCTAATACAGATATGCTACATATTCCCTTGGATCTCATTTAGAGAATATTTTGTCATAATTGCTTAAATATCCAGGTGAGCGATACAGGCCTTGTGGGCCTCTTGTTCTCAAAAGCATTCATATCTTAAAAAGGTAAGTAAAAGCATGTCATCTGCTAATTATAATACTTAAATGTTAGTTTTATTTGGTAATATTTTGGTGTTTTTCTTTCTTAAAAACCATCAGTATTAGCCAAAACCAACTCTGTAAACACTTGCTATGGTCGAACCACATTAGTTAGTTGGTAAAGTACTGAATGATGCGATCCGAGAGATATCGAAAGGAAGTCCCAGTAAATAGTGACATTGATCACTATTTAGTTTGACAGTTCAACAGTGCATATATAACTATTTAAGATGGAACATGCGTTTCTTCTAGTATAAAAGGCTTCGGAAGTCAGACGGCCTTGAAAATAAGCCGCACATGCCTTGCAGTCTAAATGACTTTGAAAATATATAAGACAGCCTTGAAAATAAGCCTGCTTCGATTTAGCTAAGTCTGGGATTCCTTACTAAAAAACGCAAGTAAGTCTCGACTTATTTTCCGAGATTTTATGGTAGTACACATGGAATCCCTTAGTCGGAAATATTATTCTGGATCACGACGATTAAATATTTTCAGTTAAACAAAACCAGAATACCAAAACATTAACAAAACCTTCATTCGACCTCTTGTAGAATTTAGGATCGGTTAAGGCGAAGGAAACTTACAGAATATGTGTTGTAACGGTTATGTGCAATATCATTAACCCCTTAGAGGACCTCAATGTAAAGGATTCCAATATTCTCAATAAAGCATTGCACCAATATATATATATTACATATATTTTTGTATTCATATTAGTAGGCAAGCATTTCCTACGTCTTTCCTGTTGATTAGTGCAACTTACTACCATTCATAATATTGTTTGTATTGTATGAATTAATCTTGTGAGATGTATTACTACAACTGAAATCATTGTATGGTTGCGCTGTTTCTTCAAGTTAATTATTATATTGTATGTTGTGTATTTCACACCACTGTATGACTATGTTGTATGACTTCGTGCAACGGGTTCTACTCAATGTATGATTGTATTGTAAGACTTATGTAACAGTAATACTGTCTATAATAATGCTGTATAATTTATAGTGCGATGCTTGTAATACTGTTNTTATACTGTCTATCATCATAATTATCACCGTATAATGACTGTAATAGTACCTATTATATCATTGTGTTGTGTTTATAGTACTTTATGGTATGATGCGTGTACTATTATTATTCTGTTATGTGTGTGTCTGTCCATGTGCATGTGTGAGTCACTATGTCAGGGTGTGACCATGATTGTGAATGCATTTTCTTCTCTTTTCAATAGTGTTTTGTTCGTTATTTCTGTAACTCTTCGGTTTTGGAGGAAATAAAGGAAATAATAATAATAATAATAATAATAATAAGGAGGTTTGGCCGACGGCTTATTAATCATTTCAGATAACGATAACGGTGTATGCGATAACGAAAGATTTAAACGACTTACAGCAGATATTTTGTTTAATAGTATGATTGCATTGTAACAGTGTAACTTATGCAAAGTATAGACACACAAGTCAACAAAGCGTATTTCAACTCATTTTCATTATATATATATATAACATAGGTAATTGAGTTTCCTATTTTGTATTGATATTCAAATGAAATGTTCAATTAATAATACAGTTCAGAGCATTTATAATGTAGATATTCGTCTAGTATAATTAGAATGGTTGATTATTAATTATTGGGTGGGGCCTGATAGTTATAGTTATGCTCAGTGGTGTTTGTATTATTAGTGGTTGGTTGTATCAATAGGGTTTGCCACAACACTTTCACCACCATAGACCATAATGGACTCGTCTAAATCCATGCATGGAAGAGTTTACTGAAGTTACATACAGCTGAAAGGGTCAAAAAAAGAAATACCTGATCATGTAGTAGCTTCTTTGGAAGAAAGAGAATTCGTATTTTTTTTTCCACATAAACACGAAAAATGTATTTTATAAAATATTTGATGCAGATATGTACATAGATACAGGATAATCAGTGAAAGTAATCAATTACAAATGAAAATAAATCAAAAGAGTATACCGTAAATATGAACAAAGTTCAGATTTTAATGATGATTCTTTAAAAGGACAAGCTAAATACGACCAGGTTTTCCGGAAGGGTAAGCGTCTTTTGCCACATTGACGAAATCTGCCACGTATATCTATGACGATTTCAAGTAGTACCACGTCATCATATCGAGAACCGGGGACGTGACAACAACCCAACAGCACAAGTATGAGCATAATAACAAATAACAACCCTCATATAACTCTAAGAAATAGATATACCCACAAATCGGGAGTAAACTTGTCCTTAGTGTTCATCGACCGGCTCTAAGTAAACCCCGTGGTTTGAGTGTGTCCGTCAGCAGTCGATATGTATCACGGAAGTCATGATATTGGGTGCAAACTATTGTATACCGAATCACCGCGACATGTACACATCGTGAGATGCAGGGATGTTACTATCAAGAAAGAGAAATTTCACAGTCGGAAAATCGAAATACGAGGTTATGAGACACAAACTTTAGAAGCATGATGCAGAAAGCCAAACAAAGTTAACATTTTACTGTACCACGTGACCTTTTTCATTTAGATCTAAACAGTGGCACGTAAAATAAATGATGAGTTTACATGTCTAGAGTGTTCTGAAATATCTGTAAAGTTAGAGAAAACGGGACACATGTCTTTACAAACCTTTATAATATGACAAATTAACATGATTTTTGAATACACCAAAACTATTCAGTGATAAGTTTGTAAGAATACATTTCTGCTTCAAGGTTATACACTATGTACTTTAACGTTATCTACGCCCTAATCTATTACTAAAATTCGTAGCACGATAACCATCTTATTTATTGAATATTCCTGTGACATACATTTTACTTATGAAGCTTGTATTATGATATTTGTGACGTTTAATAAGATACAGTAATGAAATGCTTAATAAAAGATTTTACATGAGTGTTCATGTCATATTGAATTTATTAAACTTGTTCAATAATTTGATATGAAAGCAGACACGAGCCTTTGATATGACTCGAGCCTTGAGGCGAGTGCCATAACAAAATTATTGAACGAGTTCAATTAATTCAATATGACATGGACACGAATCTTTTCTTGATTTGAAAAAACCCCTTCAAACACAATTATGTGTTATCAGCTGTCTCAAAACCAAAGTACTCCGATTGTAGTCTTGTCGTTTCGCGCAATGCAAAGTAGTTCCTGAGTTTTGTTTTATTTATATAGTTTGAAATGCAATGAAAATAATAATGAAAAAAACAATATTTTGAATTCATTTAATAGTAAAAACATTCAAATTTATCAGAAAAAAATGCAGTTAAATAAAAGTAGTAACTGTAGTGGCATGGTGATATGTTCCAAAGGGTTTGACCAATCGCAGCACCTTTTGGTTTTATTACACGTGTGTATTATCATATTTATGACATGGACGTATGACATAGTAACATGGGTTAGTTATGCGATAAATAAGACTTTTAAAGGGGCCGCGGTAGCTAGGTGGTTAAGGCGTCTGACATTCTGCTACCACTAGCCCTCCACCACTTGGTCGCGGGTTCGAGACCTACGTGGGGCAGTCGCCAGGTACTGGCCGTAGGTCAGTGGTTTTTCTCCTGGAACTCTTGCTTTCTTTCACCACAAAAACCTGGCACGCCCTTAAATGACCATAGCTGTTAATAGGACGTAAAACACAAACAAACTAAACCAAACCAAAACTAGACTTTTAAACTATATCATGACGTCACAAAAAAAGACAATAGATGTAGAGCCAAGATTATAAAATTTTTGGAGGTGACGTGCCTTTTTCATCCAGATAAATTTTATGTAACATTTTTAAAAACAAATTCAGAAGATCTTTATAGTGATACTTTGGCTAGAAAGAAAGAAAAAAATCTGAAAATTTTCATAAACTCATATATATTAGACACTCATATAAGAACTTTTGTACAAATAAGCAAGTATGACCAGTACCTTCTATAAAATTTTGATCGTCCGACAACATTTCCATTTTATCATGTTTTAAACGTGCAGACATTGGCTATTAGTTAAACGAGCTTGACGACGATATATACCGCATAGCGGGTTATTTACGCGTGCTTAAATCTATGCGATTTTGACCTAAAATTAGAAAAGTAAATTTACACGGATTGTAATTTCGCGATTTAGAAATATGATGGAACTAAATTTTCGTAGTGTTTTAGCAAAGTAAAGTAAAGTAGAGGAGAATACACCATTTTGTCACGATTTGGTGCAAGCAACACGCTAAAAAACGTCATGAGGATATTCTTCTGGTAGTCATTTGTTTTGCGCATAGTCCCGATTCACAAAAGATAGACAAGTAAAATCAAAACTACATATTGTATATTTTTGGGAAAATTCGCAAATATATATCTGAGCAAATATTAACCTACGTATAAATATCCCGATTTGCACTATGTATACACTAGAGAAATATAAACCTACGTATAAATTTCCCGATTTGCAGTATGTATACAGTCTATACACTAGAGAAATATTGGTGTCCAGGAGTTCTGTACCATTGCAAAACACTGGAAGAATGCATAGGAAAGCGATTTTGCCGGCAAAAAGGACCAAAGTGGAAAACTTTTTTTTTTTGAAACTGCTGAGAGAAAATGTATCAGTATGTGTTTTGGTATTTTATTGGATAGGTTAGACATCCTCTTCTCTTATTTTGGGGTAAAACGATATAAAAGAAAATTAAGGTAAAGTAAACAGTTTTAACTACAGTGAAAGCAAAGAACATGTAGCAATCAAAATCATAATATTATACTTTTTACAATACTAATTGTCTATAAACATATGTTCCTATAGGGAACGCAATGATATTAATGAACTTGTAAGTCACTCTTATCCAAGCTTTCGGGCTTAGCCCTTCGTCAGGGATTAAATGTCACTCGACCTCTTTGTCACATCCATCTTGACAAACATGTTGAGTAACTATGACGTTGATGTTGATGACGTCATAACACTGTTATCATGACATCAACACAACACAATGACGTCATCAAACCATGACCTCACAAATTGTGACGTGATCATCATCATTCGGTATTGATACCATTGGGGAAAGCAGTGTTGAGTTTGTTAACCCAAAATCCCTCAATCACAAGCCTTGCTACATTGGATTCCTCCTTAACCCTCTCTAGTACGCACACCCGCAAGCCCGATTGAGGGATTTTGGATTAACAAACTAGTGACATTTAATCCCTGACGAAGGGCTAAGCCCAAAAGCATGGAAAAGAGTGACTTACAAGTTCTTTATACAATAGTTAAGCAAAAACTTGTCAACGCATTGCAGTAATACAATTGATATACATATTACAAGGATTAAAATTGAGTACAGACAAATTATACATGCTGCATATACTATTCCAAGGATATGAATACGAAAACACTTGTTGTGTGTCGTACATTTTCTACATAATTATTCTATGTAAGCCCAACTGGATATTTGTAGCATATTGTCATAATAAAATAGACGCGTTTTCAAGAACATTTCGCCATTTTTCTATAGAAAAAAGATCCATTTGACCAAGCGATGAAGTACTGTTCAGTACGAATTGTCACTGTCACGGGAACGAAATATAATTGTTCTCACAGTTATATGCATATTAAAAAATACGAACTCAAATACTAATATGGCTAGTATGATGACAGTTGAGCTGTTCTGAGTTTAGTAAGTACATGGTATACGGAGAAAATAAGGATGGGTGCTAAGTTGGGCCTTCTGGAGGCTATCACCGATGAGATTCATTTTTTGTATATACATACCTTGGGGTTAGGCAAACATAATATAATATAAAATTTATAAAAGGTGGTTTCGAACCCTGGACGTCGGGTTGTTATACTATCGCTCTAACCAACTGTTCTACAGTTATAGCCAAACGGAAGTTAAGGGGAGGTTACTCAGTTTATGACAGATACAGTACAGTGCAATGGGTCGGACAGAAATCCTTAAGAGCGCTTTTGGAAACAATGTTAAGAAAAAAATGAAGAGTGCACGATACATTCAGACTTATTAATAAGTGAATCTAAGGCGTTGTAAAGAACAAAAATTTAAACTAAAAAATGTGTATAAGGCAATCATGCCCATATCCGATGCAAATTTGTGTCCTTGTTACAAATAGTAACAGTAACATTGGCCTTGACATTGGAACACTAAAAAATTAACCTTTGTATAAAGATAAAAATCAGTTAAAACGAGATGTCTCTGATTCGGTTCGCAACTATATACTATAAATAGTAACCATGAAATTTGCGTTGAGTTTTGTAATCCGTAAAACGATTCTGTCGAGGTACTCGCAAACTTATATTTTTTTGTTAAGTTACATAAAAATGCTGTAAGACATGACGTCGCCAGAGCGATCACACAATGTCTCGGAATATGACGTGGTAATACGATACATGTACTTTATATAAAAGCGGGACACCAAAATGTTTGTTTCCATAACCTTACACGCACATCATTCTTGTGTAGGTAATATATCACTAGATAATATAAGTGTACCCCAATATATCTTACACGGACATCGCTCTTGTGGAAGAAGCAAAACATCATTTGATTACATGTTTCTATGAATACCTTGATATTCTTGTTGCATTGTACATGTAGTAAGTCTGTTTTTGTTTCCTCGCAAATTCTTTGTTTTCTACAGTGTACATCGCTGTGAAATTCAACGCATATTCATTTTGTTAACTGCTTTGTCATTTAGCCACATCTGAACATCGTTTCAAAACAGGGCCTATAACCTCGGAGTGGTTCAGTCATTAATATTGATGCATAAAATTTTAAACTGACGAAAATCTAACCGCAAGTAATTAATGATAGAGAAAATAAAACAATTGCATCATAAAACAAGTATCAGAATTATACAAATTTAACACAGGTTTCGTCGGTATCTGTGCTGTAGGAAGTACTGATTGGTTGTCTTTCCTTGCTACTGTCATCAATTAATTCCTCAGTCTGCATATTACGCAATGGAATAATGACTGAACTATGACTCTGCTGTAATGATAATCTTTGCATATTATCAGCACTTCCGCTCGAGTTATCTTCATTTGACTTGAGGACAGTTTCCTCACTGGAATAACCATCATCAAACTGTGGTGGGTTTTCTTCACTGCGCTCGATATCATTCTTCTAAAATAAGAACAAAACAGCTTCAAAGTACATTTATGAATATAAACAAATATTTTAGAAATATCAAAGGCATCAATATCAATAAAAAATGTAGGTGTAGGAAATAATTATAGAAATCGAATTTACCAATATTCTTAACCTCATTTCATAAACAGACTGTTACAGCCGTATTTGCAAGAACACGAATTTTCTAGGGTAACCATGATCGGAGACCATTCGGGAATTTTCGTAATATTATAAATTTGACGCACCGATATTATTGGTTACCCACGATGGGAACAGAATGACGGAAAGTCCCGATTAGTTTTCAATTAGAAAAAAATGACTTGTACAAATTCTTGTTGTAACTACTTTGAAACATTATTTTATCTGAAGGCTATTTCGATGAAAAAGAAAAAAACACACTTATATCAGTGTGGTGTACATTGTTGGTGATTGCCAATGTACATAAATACACTGTAGCTATATACCTTATGCGGAGTAACTTTTGCAGTAGCGTAATTGTCATTGTCACGTTTTCAGAAAATGAAGAATCTTTAAATACAGTATGTCCGTGTAATGCTCTGATAAAAAGAAGACATACATTCAAAACAGCGCAAAAGGATTAAAAAAAAATGTACGCCACGTATTCAAGAAACGCAATCAACAACATTAGCAATTATACTGTTAAAGATAAAATACTCACGTTCTCGATATGGTGTCGCTGACTTTTCCTACAGCAAAATATACACAAGAACAGCAGGGAACCAGTACCAATAATCAACAAGACTACCACTGGAATCAGGTAATCTTTTGTTATCAAAACACACTCCTTCCCTTGGAAGCTAGGAAAGGAGATACCAGGACAATTACGAACACATTTTTCATTGTTATAGTTGTAGAAAGCCTGTTTGGTATCACATTTTTCACTAGCGATGCACATTTTGTTTTCAGTCCATTCTAATAGCCCTTCCCTGCAGGATTGAACACATTTCGCTTCGGTCGAGTTGTCTCTCAATGGATGAGTATCTGGGCATCTTGTAACACATGTGTGTTCAGACTCTAATTGTAATTTCTTGCCAGAACATGTGTAAGAACACTTCTTCTCATCTCCAAATGTTCCCTTCGGACATCTTTTGTAGCAAACCGTTCCCTGAGGTGAGGTTAGTTCGTACTTATACTCTGTGGGACAATATCGACCATCGATACAAGTATTATTTATAATTATTGTTCCTGCTGGACATTTTTCTACACATGACGTATTAAAACGAATAAACGGATCTAGACAATGATCTGCACAAACTTGTCCTTCATTTTTCTGAGTAGTGAATTTCAAAGATTCAGGACATGATTTTCTGCAATATTTATTCGCAAGAAATGGTACACTCTCTGGACAGCGATAGTAACATGTTGTATTATGAATTACTGAACTATCCGAACACCGATTTAAACAACGCCCCGTATAATTCTCTATGAAACGGTCTGTGTTGGGACATTTGTCACGACAAATCCTTGAGAAAGAGTATGGCCTTGACGATGGACAAGATGAAACACATCGGTCTTCGTCTATGTATTGAAAATCAGTGCATTTGTGCACACAACGGAACGCGATATGTTTCTTATTAGTAGTGAATTGAGCACGATACATACCCTTTTCAGGACAAGTGTTTAAACAAGATCGATTTCTCCAAAAGGATGTCAAATCCTCTGGACATTGATCAAAACAATGTTTTCTCCATATGAATGTATTTCCTGGGCATTCACGTACGCACTCGTAATTAAACGAGCCACTTTGGTCTTCCTTTTTGTAAGTGAAAGGATCAGAGTCAGGGCATTGTGTTAGACATTCAGTCTTAAATCGTGAAGTTCCTTCGGGACAATCTCGCATGCATTTGTATTGATAAGTTACCTGTGTTTTATCACAGTTTGAAACGCATTCATAGTTATATGCGTCGCGATATGCAGAAGCCGATGTATTGTATTGATGGGAAGACGGACACTTCGCTACACAACTCTGAGCGTTTCGGTCAAAGGCAAAATATTTCGGACATTTTTGCACGCAAGTTTGGTCTAAATTATATAAGAACGGGAAAACATGACTACAATGTTTGACACAATTATAATAATCTGAGTAAGGATGTGTGGAAGGACACTTGGTATAACATGTTCCATTTAATTTGTATTTTGCATTTTCTGGACATGTAAGGACACACGTTGCGTTATATATATCATAATATCTTGGACAAAGGTTCACACAGTTGCCATCGGATAGCAAACTGTGCGATGCTGGGCAATGATCGATGCATGTATTGTTGTGTTTAAACAGTCCACTTGGACATTTTCGCAAGCATGAACCATTAACTCCAAAAAGGCCATCAGGACACTTGGATAAACAAAACCCTTCATGCAAGAACATGTACAGAATCGGACACTCGTCGACACAAGTGTTATTGACACCGTAGTGCCCGCGGGGACAGTAGGGAACACATGTTCCATTAAACAGATACATACGCTGGTACGAACTAGAGGATTCATTCCAATTATAACAGCTTTCAACGCAATGAGTTGCGTATGTGACAAATGAGAAATTAAATGGATCGAATTTCATACGGTATGCGTGAAGAGGATGTGAATTAGGACATGACATAACACAGGATCCGTTGAAAATATACATTTGGGGTGCGCATTTTCTTACGCAAGTGTTACCATCGATAAAGGTGTCATCAGGACACGTCGGAAGACAGACTGGTATTTTGTGGGAAGGTAGTCTTTCTGTAAGAACATATATGAATGGATCTGTTTCTGGACATTCCTGAACACACGTTTGGTTCCAAAGAAAATCAAGTCCTCGGGGACATCCGACATCGCAATTATCGCCCCGTACCACTGTAAAAGCTGGACAAGCCTTAAGACAGAAAGTGGTATTCCACACGTGAAAGGAAAACGGTGCAACTAATGGGCATTTATCAAAACACGTGTTATTATAGATGTTTGAGTTGTCTGAACAGTTTTTTACGCACGTGCCATCATGTTTCGAAAGTCTGTTGGAACAAAATGTGACACATCTACCATGTTCATTGTACGGTTTGTCTTTTGGACATTCCATTACACACGAATCGTTTAAAATCAATGGAAACGACATTGAACAGGTATGCACGCAGGAGAACTCTTCATTAAGTGTGTTTGCGGGACATCGAAACAAACATTGATAATCGTAACAAAACGGTCTTTCAGAGGAACACATACCTTTTTTACATTTTAGATTCGGTACTTTATCTCTTTCCACACTTGGTAATTCATAGTAAGAACTAGAACACGTTGAGTAGCTGTTAGCTGTTAATCCGCGAGGACAAACTCCCAGACACAGATTATGAAATCTAAACGGGGCGAATGGCGGACAAACCTTTGTGCAGTTTGGAGAAAATTCAAGTTGAAAATGATCCTGGCATTCAGCCAGTGTTGATCCATTGTAATCAAACAGTAGACTCTCTGTGGAAACCACGGCACCGATCTACAAACAAAATAAGAAAAGATGCACCTCTTAGTGAGTGGATGCATAAAAAATGCAAAAATAGGTCATTGCTCTCAATGTCTACGCTGAGGATCGAACCCGAGACCTCTGGTGAGCGAGAGAGATTCTCCCTCCCGGAACTGGAAGGAAGTACCTAGTCGTCAATAGTTGTCCAGGAGTTATAGCGATTTTTGTTTAGCTGAGCATGATTGTCAATATTTCCGGGTCTCTTCGTGTGCGCCAATGTAACAGAGGTATTTTTTTCAATTTTCGAACGTTGGTAATCATCGTTACTAGGCTTACTCTCTACCTGATAAGCTAAAAAGAAAGTCTCCCTACCCGAGTCGGAAAGAAGCAGCTAGTATTTTGTACCAGGGTACCACTAAGTAGTATTGTTATTAGATTATTTTATAGGTTTTTGAAAATGCGGTCCGTGCTAATACGTGTGATTGGAATGAATTATAGCTTTTGAAACTGATCACTGTAAGATACTAACCTTGTTTGTTGCTTACATTTTGCATGCATCGCAATTTGATTGTTGATATGATTTTTTTCAAATTTACAACAATCATGAAACAAGTAATTTTAATTTACATGTAGCACTCCCATTAGCCCGGGCGTTGGCGTGCAGGGGTCTTAATGTGGAAGAAAGCCTGAGTTCCCATAGATCACTCGGCTGTTGGGCAGCTGACCCGAAACCTTTTCATGACAGATCGGACAATTCAACCCCAACAGCTTTTGTAGAAACCGTGTGCCTTATCTACTGCCTCACCTGACCACCCATTGATTGTTATCCAAAAAACCCAAATATGAATTATTAGCCTTAAGCTACATGTAGGATGCCCCATACAGGCTTATGAAGAACAAAGATATTTCCAATAGGGTCCTTGATTAAAAATGATGGCTTCCAGTATATTAGGGAAAAGTGGTATTGATGTAACATGAAAATGAAATTATTTGAATACTATTATGAGGATTAGCACAGTTAAAGCATTGGACTGAATGTAAAATAGACTTATAGTAATACATCACATTTTTTAATACGAGCTTACATCATATTATTTCGTAAGCTGGAGGTAGATTCTCAAATATCAGTAAATTTTGTTTAGATCTTGGTAAGTGTATGCCCATCGTTAGAAACGTGTTTACCCTAATGCAATAAAATGTCATCAGTTATCTTTTATATCTTGTGGTATCCACTTCAATGATACAATATAATTATGATTTTCTGAAATTATTTGATAGGTTTGTGATGAGTTTGTTTATTTGGGGTCAACATAGTCGATATTACGGCGTTATAACCTTCCTGCTGTCATTGTAATAGCTATTTCTCATTTCTAGAATTATTTGTCTCTTCAGCTTGATGGGATAGCGGTATTCTAGATGTGTTGAACATGGAATTATTCCAAATATCGAAATTTTCTATATCGTTAATGCTGATTTTTTTAAAATCTAGAACAATATATACGATTTAGATACTAAGCAAGTGTTACATTGTATATACAAAACAATAATAATATCATGATATGTTATTTGAGCTATTATGTTCAAAAAAGCTATTACCTTTATCATACACGTTTCCTGTCATAAAAACAAAGACATTTGACCATGAAGGAAGTTTGAACCGTCGGTATAAAATATTGTAAATTAGTCCTTTTTTATTGGATTGGTTGTAGTTTTGGTCCGAAATGTTGAGAAAACTACTTTTAACCACTGTAAACCATTCATTGCAGTGTTAATCACGGTTATTATCCCTTTATTTTCAAAGTTTAAAGCAAGCTTTTATTGACCACACAGATTTCGAAAGGTTTTATAGAATTAACTCATTTTACTAGAAATTTAAATTAATTTTAGTTTTGATATAAACTTGTTAACTTTTCAATTCTTGATTCGATTTTTTTAATAACCATCAAATGTTAATTTAGAAAAAACACTATGAAGGACACATTTGATAATGTTGATCGAAAATCAATTGAAAAAAACCCCCAAAATCAATTTACTGAAAGCACCGTCCGAGTGGCTATAAATACACGAACATATCTTGAAAACTATTGACAAGAATATATATAATTATTATCTTATTTGTGAACAACTTCAATTTATGTAAAAATGATAAAACGGTGAATAAGGATAAATGTTACAAGAAAACGTTAAAATGAGCTTCGAATAATAAGTAAATATTTTTCAAGAAATATACTAATCATACAAGTATGATAATGACTGATACAGAAAATGTATTACCTTACTGAAAATGGAAAATACTAGTTTAGAAAATGACTTAATTAAATATATGATATCGACAATGATATTGAATTATGTTTACTTCATTGCACTCTGAACCTTAAATATAGGGTGAAACTTTGTAAATAACACTTGATGTATCTTTAAAATCATATGCGGAAATTACTAAATCTTATATTTTATTGAAAATCCGACGTTATGAAGATTCATTAACACCTTATGTTATTAGATCCATTGAGTGTATTTACTTAGGTACACATGTTTACGTTTTCATTTTCCTATCATCAGGATATTGGACACTGTGGTTTTATGTAATAGAGATATTAAACTCGCCTTTTAGCAGTGTAGAGATGTCGTCGTTGGAGTGAGTAATAGGTGTTTCTAGATGGAAACTCGAATATCCATGTGCGTGCTAAGTTGCATTGAATATCACTGATGCAGAACATAAACATGTGACGTAACTGCATGTGTTAAATTTCACTATACACATACGGGTATTGAAATGTGTCCCAGATGTACCCATAAACATATATGTGTACACATTATAGCTTAAAAAATAACACGTTTCATGGTGTATGATCAGCTGCAATGATAAAGACATGGTTCATTTTAGTATATTTACATTTACCCCCGCGCCGTCCCATTACAACAGTGTATATAATTACAACTGCCTGTTTCAGGTGTAGGAATATGTAAACAAACAAAATGGCCGCCTGAAATGTATTTTGTGGCAGGGCAAATGGTTTTTGTAGGAATATGTCTTAAAAAAGAAAAATATGTAAATATAGAAAATACCTGGTTGTCTGGATGTAATTATTGTTGATATAATTACATCCAGACAACCAGTTATTGTTTAAGTAATACATAATAAATGACAAATATGTATAATTGATAGCTTGTGATTACATCCTTCTGTCTGAAAAAGGAAACAAAAACAAAATAAAATTTAGTCGGAAAGATAACATCGAATCCCCAAAATACAAAATACTATGTATCTTACCACGGAATTAGATTAGAATCTAAGTCCGTGATCTTACAAAGCAGACGCCAGCCTTACAACTTGAAACAAATATTGATATGTTTTAAGCTTGATAGTTCTTCTGTAACACCAGAAGTATCCAACAGAAAGACACCAAGGTGTGGTACACTCATATGGTTATCGTCGGTGTACATTTGTTTACCTGAATAAATGCATGCACAGACACACAAACAATTAGTATTAGAACCTTCGTCGCCATCTTTGTCCGGTTGTGTGTCCTCAACAAATGACATCATCTACTTTACTTTTAGAAAGCGGTTTTTTCACTTTTAATTTGAAATTTTACTTCCTTTTTCCTGTATAGATGTCAACGTCCCACTGGGTAAATATTTCTGTATCCTTCACTTAAAATTGTTATCATATATAATACATTTTAACTTGGCCATTTGTATCCCACACGGGTCCCGATTTTCAAAAGGTCCAAAAGTATGAAATTCTACCCTCTTCTTCACAACCTTACACCGCACAGAGGCTTTGTCACCTCTAATACCTGAACTCTTAATCCAGAAATAACAAAGATAAACGTCAGTGAAATCCTAAGCAGCAATTAACCCGTCCATTGTGTTCCCACTGATACCGTAATTTGAATTTCCTTGTTTAAGACCACATTTTCTCTTTAATAGGTCTGTACATTGCTATTTTAATCCTGCAGTTGATTATGTGGCACTATTTTTAGACACTGCAATTCACTTACACATGAGTAACAGTTGTTGTATTGTACTGCACTAACATTGACGTTTTGACGGTGCGTTTTTCCAGAATCCATCTTGTCTAACGTATTGAAGACATTGTCATAAAATAATGTTTTGTGTAAGAACAACTTTTCAACATACACAGGAATATCAACGATTCTATAGGATAAGAAACGTTTGTATGGATATTTTAACAGAGAAGCTTATGCATTAGTGTAATACTCCAATGTGTAAACCCTTTGAGTGGCATGTATTATATCACTTATTGATAAAGCAAAAAAAATCCCCACACCTGTGGAATTCATAGGATGCATTCTGTATAATTGTGACTGCTACACGTGTTTTCGCACTTGTTTATTTATTTATCAAATAAGAATTTCAACACAAAGCGTTAGCAGTTGGCATTTACATTGTCTGTGAATGCCAACTTACAGCAATTAAATGCTGATTATAAAAGACAATTATATTTCCATACTCAAGTGATTGGTGTAAAAGTTTAGGTAATTGTTTTCTATAACTTTTCGTTTAATTCTTGTTTCCCTTTTTTAATTTTTACATCAAAGTATCTTATCAATAATTCGTCAACTTATTATTTATATTTCGAAATTGCAGCAGCATTTTTGATAAATTTTACATTACAGAAAAAAGAACACTCTGCAAAATTTCCTTTAAAGTGGGATTTGATTCTGAAAAGCGAGATAACTCGCGGAATCTCTTTTACTTTTTGACGTTGTTTGAGGTGAATTTTATTTATTATGAAAAATGGCTTATTTTTCATCAGAAAAGTTATATTTCTATCAAAAATGGCAAAGACACGCCTTGAGAAGAGGCATGGTCCTTAATCAGACTTCTCGATGAGGGATTAATTCCTTAAAATATCTGTTATTGAAAGTTATTATAGATGCTTGTTGACAATTGCATGTTTCTAATTAAATAACATTATAAATTAACTAGAAGAAAAGAGTTGATTAAGGAAACCTTCTGGTTGTATTGTGAATTAACTATAATTGGATAATTAATTATTGATCCCTGCTGATTGTATTAATAATCAATTATATGAATCTGCATATTGTTGTTATTTTAGGCATTATGGACACCCTTTCATGTGTTGCACTGAACCCAAATATTTGCTAGATAAACGAAAAAATAAAGTGTTTAAAACCAAACAAAGTTAACATATTACTGCATCATGTGGTCATTTCATCAATTTTGATCTAGTCAATGGTACTAAAAGTCAGGAAATACTCTATCATATGTACATTATATATATATATATATATATATTTTAAATAACTCTCTGTCTGTCTGTCTGTCTGTCTCTGTCTGGTGGTCTGTCTGTCTCTCTCTCTCGTATCATCAAATTCGTGTCAGAATGAGTTAAAAGGAAAGATTGTTTACAATCAGAAACAAACATTTCAGAATAGATCGAGCTATGTTAAGAAAAACTGTCTCACAAAAATATATTTGCAGTCACGGATTCTGTCATGATAAGCTACTTAAGAGTTGAATGTAAGTAAAATAGCTAAACAAAAGCCATGAAAAACAGTTATAAAAATTAGCAAAGAATATGTTATTTCAAGTTAATCACTTGTCCTACAGTGTGTGGGTATTGTGGTTGAGACCTGTTCTTTCATTTTCAGTTGTGCTCGCCCTTCCCTAAACTTTGTTCTGTATTGCATTCTTGTCCTCGCCGAAAGATTCCCGTCATCAGCACCATCATCGGGTCTTCTTGGGTAAGGGAGAAGGCATTATACGCCAGAACTGACACCATTTTTTACCCAGAAAATATGTCAATCTGAACGTTAAAGATGATAGTGTAAGAAAAATATGTCAACATTAAAATTGAACTGCAAATCTAACCAGAAGAATTCAGCAAAGCTTCAAAGAAAAATATAATCAACAAATGTATACCAAATATCCCACAATATTACTTACAGGTTGGTTTTGAATATAAAGAATTCACGTATTATACATATGTAGGCGGAACTAGATATAACTTAGTTATGAAGATTCCTCCTTCTCCTATATTCAGAATGAGTATATGTATCAACCTACTTTCAAGACATGGATATTGAACAATCAACATTTAGTTAGCCGTCCAATAATTACAGCGTTATCTGTTTTATCTGCTTTTACACTTTTTAGGTTCAAATTGTTTTTCATTTCCTCAGCATATTTCGGGGAGGAAGCCGTGGTTGGGGAGCCATGGGTTCATCCCTCTTACATCATATAATCTAACGCAGGAGGTTTGGTTTGGTTTGGTTTAGTATTGTTTTACGTCCTATAAACAGCTATGGTCATTTAAGGACGGCCTCCTCTGTATGCAAGATGCATGCGTGTAGTGTATGCGTGTGTGTTTTGGGAGGCTGCGATATGTTCGTGTTTGTCTCCTTGTGATAGTGCGGAACTGATGCCGATTTTATAGTGCTACCTTACTGAAACATACTGCCGAAGACCCAGCAGGACACCCTACCCGGTCACATTATACTTATAACGGGCTAGCCAGTCGTTACACTCCTAAATTGCTGAGCGTACAACGTACAGGATCTTAGCAGTTAAGTTGGCAGGGCATTCACAGAAAAAAATTGGCGAGAAAATATGTAATGTACTAAACAGAAGTAAGTTACTTTTGAGTTGGTAGAAAGACAATCATGATCTCCATTCCTACTAGTTATGCCAACTTTCTGTAAACGGAACTGCTAGTTTTAATGTCCAAACGTGTAACACACTGACAGCTTCAAATGATATACATAAAATCACTTACTATCATATTGCTGTACTGTATAAGAATTTATTGAAATATTAATTTGTGCCCGGACTGGTTCAGCCCATGATACCGGAGCAAGTTCGGTCCATACAACACATAAAAAGTCGTAAAATTGGCGGGAAAATATGACGTTGCCTGCTTTATTCCGTCATAATTAAGCTGAACCTGGGCCGAAAGTGCCCGGAAGTCTGTCCGAACTTACCTCATGGTGGGACTGAACGAGTCCCGCCATGAGGTAAGTTCGGACAGACATCCAACCGTCCGATCTTCCGATAGAAAAAGTTAAATAATTCTTCACAAACGGACGTGCTGCCATACTTCCCAGAACCGATTTTAATACAAATGGGCCGAACTTATCCCGGTTTCCCCTAATTGTTATGTCGGTCGACGGAATTAGATTAGATTGCTATCTAAGTCCGTGGTCGGTCTTAAAATCTCATTATAGCTTGTGTTTTATTGTTATTCCTCGACTTTCCGACTTTAAATAAAACTTATCATATCTCATTCTGAATCAGTATTATCTCATTCTGAATCAGTAAATATCATTCTAAATCAGTATTGTTTCATTCTGAATCAGTAAATATCATTCTGAATCAGTATTATCTCATTCTGGATAACAAATGCTACGCACGTTTTAGGCTTTGCCTTTTCATATTAAGGTGTGCCCAATGCCATAATCCTTGATTTGATGCAATAGCAAAATACAAATACTGTTTTCTGTTTGTTTCTCTTAGAGATATGGCTGAGGAGGATTCGGTCCAACTGTTACATACACAGAAACATAACGAGGGCGTTTTAAAGGAGAACGCGTCTACGGCAGTTATTGATATAGTAGAACCTGACTCCCATAGAGTCTCACGTCGACAACTTCCCTCCGGCAAGAAGTATCACTTCTTTCTCTCGTTTAGTAGCAGTGACAACGATCAAGCTACAGTACTAGCGAAGCATTTGGAAGAAGAAAGGGGATTTAAGTAAGTACACATTGCAATGTACATGTCAATCGCCATTACTGACACTTAATGAGCTGTGTATGTGAAGTTGTATTGCTAAAATTGATTTATTTATCCCTAAGCGTCATACAAAAATGTAGATAAAATAAACTGTATTTCAATTAAGATATTAGTAAAGTCTCTGAATAATTAATCTATCCTTATTTCAAATTTCAACTTTGTCGTAATATTGAAGTTGTGATCGTCCAACGATAAAGTCATACAGGGGTACAGTGCGCTCTTAACTTAAACACACCAACATGCCACCTCATCACACACGCAAATATACATTAAACACAATGAAACACCTCCTTAAGTTAACTTAACTGCTAAATACCCAATAAAACCGAACCAAACTGATCTTTATTGGGAAATGTGTCTTTGTTTAAACATACATATAATCTTGATCTCCATACGTGTCAAGTAGTATACATTGTACATTTGTAATTTGCAATTTAAACTGACAAAAAAACACCATGGAAATTGTATTTGTTCGTCAATGTCCCAACGCTGTAAGCATGAACTTAAACAACGAATTAAATGTGCCAGCATATGTCCAAGGTTTAAGAGGAATACGTATAAAATGCCAGTGTTCATCGTTTCTTAGTATAGGTACCTCTATAACTCTTATGGGGATTTTCGAAGACCTGTGACTTGAATGTCAGTAAAACGTCTTTGCTAGTTATGATAACATGAACACAACTGTACAATTTAGATGATCGGTAAACCATCATACTTGTAATGCCTTTTCTACACTGACAAAATTGAATCACCATGGCCCTAAATGACCACAGCCGTCGATGGGCCGTTAAACATAAACAAACAAACAAACAAACAAAATTGAAGGCACGCGGTTAACTATTTTAATGGTTTTAGGTGAAAAAAATGACCAATCACTGGGCTGACATGTATCTCTCCTTTGAAGATTATGGAGGACCGGACATCGAACTTACATTTTATCGTTATGCTGCTGCATCATTCTTTTGTGTACTTCAAAGATCAAACTAGTCCTTTGTACATCATCCACAAGGAAGCACATACTGAACCTTCGGTTTATCTAGGGGTTAGAGAACGTAAGTGAGCTTACCTGGTAACATATGGAATGTCTAGGATAGTCCTGATGTCTTATCTGGTAATCTCCTCATGTTGACCCGAACAGGCACGTGAGAAAGTTCAAGTAATATCTGTAAACTTAAAATACCTAGATATTGTACTTGCACACGCTGACTAAAATAGCATTTCGTCTTTGTGAAATCATAGTTTGTTATTCTTGAACCCCATATGAGGTCAATATGACCTGAGGAGATATGGGTCGTTGTGGTATCAACTTGAATTTATTTCCAATTTCTGTGTTAAACATCATATTGTTTTATTGTAGCTATAATTCTTGGTGCAGATTTTTTTTTTCATTTTCAATCTGGGAAGCCGGGGTGGCAAAGTGGCTAAGGCGTCTGACATTCTGCTATCACTAGCCCTCCACCACTGGGCAGTCGCCAGGCACTGGTCATAGGTCGTTAGTTTTTCTCCGGGAACTCCGGCTTTCCTTCACCACCAAAACCTAAAATGACCATAGCTGTAACTATGACGTAAAACACAAACAAACCAAACCAAATATTCCCATGTGCATGCGTAGATACCCTACCATAGCAACAAAATTGCGTTGCTTAGCGGAAATAGCCAAATATGTTGTTTTTGAAGTTAGTATGCAGTAATGAAAGTATCCGCATGTGACAAACAGATTCCTTTCAACGAATGAACACTTGTATGACAATGTTAAGCATGTGAAATATTTATTTGTTTGGTTCGTGCGGAGGTGCACAACAGACGACATTCACGCATTTTATTAAAAATGCGGAGTTTATGTCTATATTTGTAATGCCATATCGCCTAAACCAGTTGTCAAATGAATTTGAAATTTCATAGTTGCGTACTTCACTTATTTCAGATAACGAATATACCAAATACATCTAAACCCCCCTGAACCTTCAACGATCGAGTCCTTTACCTTCTGTCCCGATTGCAACATTTGACGTCTCTGTTTCTCTCTCCTTGTTATCCATTTTATTTAAATTGGTGTCTATCTAGCCATTCTCGTTCGGCCGTCGTATGTAATATGCGGTAGCATCAACGCAGTTCGCAACGAATATATTCTAATTTGCGCGTTAGCCCTCCAAACAAATACTGTTCGTTGCCAACTGCGTTCATACGATATACGCCGTCAAAATAAAGTTCAATCCTTAAACTACATCCAAAACGGTTGCTAGGATCATATACTTTTATAGTGAATCTTCACCGATATCATGTATGAGTAAATATTGGAAATATACATTGAACAAAACCATGTTTCTTCTTTTGATAGTTTTTTTTTATTCAAAATTAATTAATCTGAGAAGCCCTTCGAACACCTTTATTTATTTAAAATGATGCACTGATCTGGTAATGACGCTGTCGTACATACATATTTATACTATCAGACTACTAAAACATACACTTCAAGCATTATAAATGATATGAAATTCTTTAAAAACTCTGGAGTGTTGTTTTCTTACTTTACACGTCATTGATGCATATAGAATGCTGTGTATTAAGTTTTGTCGCAATGGTACATTAGCTCCCGTTAAGGAGGCCGAGAAAAGCTATAGTTAAACTGCGTTAAAATTACCCGCATACAGTGTTTAGTAATTATAAGGTATATTCTATGTAATTGCATCTTTTTGAGACTTTGTTATGATGGCCTCTATGAAATAGTTGAACACCATTAACATTCAGCTGTTATCAACGGACTGCTGCAATCCAGACAATGTTCGATTCGTTTCAACTAACAAAAAACATATTATAACTATTTTGTCTTGTCTTTGCAATTACTTCTAGCTAGTTAGTTCTGGTGTATTCCAGTTCACTCTACCTTATGGTCGCATGTTTCTTGTCGGTTATGTTGATAACGTTGTTGAACAAGCAGCCAGTGTGATATGTGCTGAAGACAGTTTCATATTTAAAACATTTTTAAATTCCACTATTTTAAAGATGATATAGTATTTTACAATGTCCATCTCGCTAACTTATTATTGCCCTCGCTTTTTCTGATGATTCAGGATATCACATAGTCTAGTCTGATTAAAGCATTTAAAATGAAAAAAGCTTAATATTTTAACCAAATGGTAAAGGGATCGCGGAGAAATTCAATTACCCATTTAGCGAAAGATAATTTAATATTAAATTAGTCTAAACACTCTACACGACTTCATTCATCCGGAAATATAGATTTACAGTTAAAAGTGCAATCGCGATTTCCACCTCTATTCTTGATTGACGATAGAAGCTCAATCATGTACAGCGATAAAAAAAAATGCAATTAATTTTTATTTAATTTTAAATGATAACTTTGTGTTATTGACATGAAAAAAGTACATAAAATGTATCATTAAAGTTGCTTTTTGTTTCAGGTGTATGCTTGCGGATTACGATTTCCTAGGAAACAGAACAGTTTACGACAACATAGAGAATGCTATCAATCAGTCTGAAAAAATAATATTTCTGGTGTCGGATGCTTTTCTCAATAGTCATTATTGTAACAACGAAGTCAGCTTTGCATACACATATTCGTCAGATAACCGGGTGAAGGATTTTATGATTGTTCTCAAATCTGGTTGTTTTGACGACAGTCTTTTCCCTTTGAAGCTTAAGTCCTTATCTTATATCAAAACGGATGGAAAAGAACTAGATGAAATAGGACAGAGGATCGCAAATGCGTTCGATAATATCGATGGTATGTGAAACTTTTGTTATAATAATTTGTGTAAATGAAAGTTTGATCGTAATCGCAGCGAAATGTAACTTCATGTATTATTTCGTGAAATAACTGTTTAAATCTTTTTAAAAAAAGTATTCCACAAAAACATCATCTAATGTTGCGATGCATTTAACATAGTTAAAGTTGTTCGAAAATTGAATGTTTGAAGGAAAAACACCCCCCCCCCCCCCCCTGCAAAAACAACAACAAACAAACAAAATTGCCGAACTAAGCACCTTTACATTATAAAGTCTACGCGTTATCAGTGCCCACAACTACAAATTAAAATTACATCACATCAACATGAATGTCCTAATTATTGTCCGCACAGCTTATGAAAAACTCCGAGAGGAACTCTTAGTCCCGCTTAGGTTAATGCAATGTTACCCATTACCTTCGGAGCAGTAACAATATTAAAAAAAAACCTCGTCCAAACAATGTTTTCTGTATTATATATTGCATAAATCTAAATTTCATGATGGTAACTTTATAATTTGCTGGACGTTAGTTTCACGAAATATCACACTAACACGTATTTTATGCATTTCATTACTTTTCTTATTGCTATTTTCTTTTATTAATATTTCATTATAGATGCAGCAGTAGAGGACATTGTCAACAATGGCAGTGTGATGTGTGTAAAACAACTAACAGAGATTTCAAAAAGCCTGTGTGGAGGTTTAGCCTGTGAGTTTGAGTCTCTCAACAAAAACGAAAGACATGTGCTGAAACATTTTGAAATAGAGGTATGTCTTATGGTTAATAAAAGTTTACTTTAGAATGTGTTTTCTTTCAAATACTGCTAAACGTCAATTACGTAGACTTTCAATTTCGTTGTCATTTTCAATTATAGGCCGCTGAAGAAGACTATGACAATATAACGAACATGGCTGAAAAACGTGAAGTTTTTAAACGACATTCGTTGGTGGTGTCATCTAAAAAGTGTGCTCTATCCTGGTTCTGCTGGTTGACTGGTAGTGTTGCCATGCTTTGCCCCATTTTAGGTAAGATAAAGCCAACGTCATCTCGAATGCCAATGGGCAATATTTCTGTGATTTCTCATCAGTAGGAGTTAAGTTGGCAAAATAGATAATCCATGGATGTTAGTTTAGTTTAAACCGTATTTGATTCATGCTAATTAACATATAAAATTACAAAAGATATCTTATTGTGATGGTTGGGAAACAAGTACTAACATACATATACATGGTCCTTCCCATCGTTCATAACAAGCTTTGCTGATATTACATGCATACCTTTGCATTGATAGCCTGAAAATAAGAAACTGTTTAGAATGAAAGATAAAACATGAAGGGATTTTGTTAGAAGTAACGGGATGTTGTTTACTGATTTAGAAACTAAGATGTTCAAAAGCACTGAAATAGAAAAATGTTTCAACATTTCGAAACAGTATATTCTTCTGCAGTGTAGTACAAGTTTTTATTAGGGCTTTTCACTTTTTGTGAAAAGACCTGTTGTTTTTTGTTATGTTTTTTGTTATTAGTATTATTATTCTACAGAAATCTTGTCACAGCCTTTTTCTCCTAAATAACAGGAAGTATATTCTTGATATTTAGAAATGTTGTAGGTCATGATCTGGAGATGCCATTGAAATATTTTCAACTTCATCAAAATTCAATATGGCCGCCATGACCTATAGGGTGATTATGTTTTTACCTTTTTTAAAACAGCCATATCTCCTTTAAAATATAAATGGTACTGTGTTTTTGTTATTATATACTGATATAGTGTGAATGGGGCTAAATTTGCCCAATGCCATGTAATGAGGAAAAAGGTCAAGTTCAAATCCTAGCCTTTGGGTCAAAAGTCACATATTTTTAAAACTTTTTCATTTTTCACATGTTTCTTTTCTAAATTCTTTAGTTATCGATAGTAAAAGGCCATTCAATCAATTTGATATATTTATTGTTTCTGAAACATTTCCAGTTAACGCCATATGACGTGTTCGTTTTTGCCTATGATCTTTTTGAAAAGCCGACAATATTTTTACAAACTTCAACGATCTTCTTCTCCGATTCTGGCATTGCAATATTAACCACAATTGGTACATGTATGCCTCTAGGGGCCCTTACGAAATGTTATTAATTTTTGGAGTGATAAGCATTTCAAGATGTCCGCAATATATTTGGGTTTGATTTTTCGATATGATATAGAGATATGCAACGGCAAACGTTTTCTCCCATATTGTTTTAGCAAAAATTGTCAACTTTCGGTTTTCGGTGGGGCTCAAAGTTGAAATGCACAAATTCGAAAAAAACTGTTTCTTAAGTTCCACAAGGTGTCAAGTCTTGATATTTGATATGTAAGATGCTGAGATATTAAGCTATAAGGTTTGAAGAAAATGGTTGACCTTGATTGACTATCAAGGTCACTAAGGTCAAATGTTTAAAAACTAATGGCATCTAATTGGCTGGGACGTTTTCGACTTCCTCTCAAGAACAGTTGCATCAATTGACTCCTTAAACGATAGGACAACATGTTGTTACATTCCATGAAAATTCCAAAATCCAAGATGGCCGCCCCGACATCTGATTGGCTGAGATTTTTTTGACTTCTTCTCAAGAATGGCTGCACAGATAGGCTGCTTTCTTATTACAATTGATCTCTATGAGGTCCCGTATTAGTGTTGTTACATTTTGTGCCGATTTGAACATCCAAGATGGCTGCCCATGTCTCTGATTGACTGGGACATTTTCTACTTCTTCTCCATTACGGCTGTACCAATTGACTCCTTACTTGGTACAATTGATCCTTAAGAAGTTGCGGACAAGTGTTGTTACATTTCATGCCGATCCGAACATTTAAAATGGCCACCCTGGCATCTGATTGCTTGGGACATTTTCGACTTCAAATACATTTTGAGCCAGTCACATGTTGACCAAAATTGGAAGATATGGATTAACCTAAACTGTTGTTAAGTGTCAAAGTGTAGCTAGCAATCATGAAAAGCCCGTCAAATTGTCTATGACAATTTCTAGTTTTTCCTGTTTTATATACCTTCATATTTATAGTTTCTGATTTTGACGATATTTATTGTTTATCACATGAAGAAAATGTCATGACAGTCAAATATGATTGGTATTGAACGAGTTCAATATTTTCAATATGACATGGATGCCCATGTACGGCTTTATTTATCACATAACATTCACAATTATGTGTTATCAGCTGACTCTGTATCGATCAAAACCAAAATACAAATAAATATCATAGTTTCGATATTCTAGTATTTCCAGATTGGGATTGGGATTTTGATAATGAACAGTTTTCAATGCAATGAAAATAATAATGCCCAAATACATATTGTAAATTCATTTAAAACTAGAAATTGATGACTAACAATTTGACGGGCTTTTCACCATTGGGACTGATTTGGGTTTGATCATGGTCTTTTGCTTCTAACAACTAATAGATATTTCTGAAAATTTACTTAGAGCACAGCTGCGACTTTGAGTATAAAAATGTGCAGTGTTTGAAGTCAATGAAAAATCAGTTATACCAAGTAGCAGGCATGAACTTGTGCAAGTCTACAGTATCAGGCATGGACTTGTGCAAGTCTACAGTAGCTGACTGAGTAGTGGGGGATTCCCGGGGTGCGAAATGACGTCAGAGAAAGAATGGATAAATATAGGCAGCCAATGGGTGGTGTTGTATACGAAGGTAATCCATAAAAGTCATATCGTCCTTCAACTATGTACATCAGAATGATGAATTGTAACAAGCATTTTAATTTGTCTATATCGGCTCGGTTTGCCATGCAAAAGAAAGGCTGATGATACCCACTGCAGTAGAGATGAAAACTACCCCCACTTTTAAGATTGAGAGTGCGTAGTAACTACTGTATTATTACCAGCGTGTATTAGACATACTCAAGTTAGGAACGTTTCTCGGTTTTGTTAAAAAAATAATTAAAACAGTTAAAAAATGAAAAAGTTGAAAAATTGATGACCTTTAACCCGATAGGGAGGATTTTAACTTGACATTGTTTCTAACATTTTTTGAGGAAAAGTTAGCTCCAAGCAATACCTGCAAATGATATCAGGCATAAATGCTGTATAAACGGTTTTCAGTTATGGCGGTTTTAAGATTTTTGTCAAAAAGATTTGGACGCCTTATCAAACGAAGCTGATGGTGAAACGCCCTAATAATAAGAACAACACTTTCGACCCCTATGACCTACAACCCATCAGTCCACTATCATTCTGCAACAAAAATATTCCTTTTTGCTTCCTGGTAATATAGAAAATGATTGTTAAATATAATATGCCTTTTTTGTGTGTCTTAATATAAATCAAAGTACTGAGAACACTTCAAAAACGCACGAAAATGAAAACGGTTTTTGATTTTCACTTTTAAATTTATATCTAGAGTAAGTTAAGTTCATTCATTTGCACACACTTTAAAGCCATTCATTCAAGCACACTTCTTTCCAAACATCGTTACCCTGGAATTATTGGTTATTCAGAAAAAGTGATGTCAATATTTTTTCAAATATATGACCTCTGTGACCTTGAAAGTCATTTAAGGTCAATCCTTTTTACAAAGTCGATAGCGCATTACCTGACCATATTATGTATCAAATAGTAGGACTCTAGACCTTGTAGAACTTTAGAAGAAGTTTTTTGAAGTCATTATCTTTAAATAGCACATATGAAATTTGACCCCTGAATAACTCAAAACTTTACTTGGTTTCTGCCAAAAATATGCGCATTGGTGTTGTCCACATCATAACTGAATATAAAGTGAATCTATCGAACAATTTTTGAAATATTTTTGATTAAATAAAATTTATTTTGTTAAACATTTGACCTTTGTGACCTTGATAGTTGATCAAGGTCAACCATTTGTTGTTTAAACCTGATACCCAAACATCTCAGCATCTTAAATATGAAATATCAAGACGCTAGACCTTGTGGAACTTAAACGGACATCACGTGAATTGCCATATTTGTTTTAATGAATGTATGTATTGTATGCACTTCCACTTATGTTACCACGCTATCCCCATATTCATAGTTCGTTCCAAATGTCCAGTTTGACCACTTGAATTGTTCGGGAAAGCCCTGCTAAAAATAGCGCTTATATAACGTCACCTGACTAAGCAGTTAACACAAGTGGTCTGAGCGAGATGAAACGGTTTCCAAAGGGGCACTCAGAGAAGGGCCTTAGGCAACTGCAACTTCTTACCGCACTATGAAACCAAGTAATATGATTTCTTAGTCCGTATTCAAACTTATTGAACAGTAATTATTCATCATCAGAAGTTAATTGCACACTTGTCAATATTCAGAATTTAAATTTATTTAGCTTTAAACATATTTGTTGCCAATAAAATTGAACAAGGGATGGGGCACAAGTTTTTTCAAATTATCACAGCCTTCTCCCGTCAAACATTTACAATTAATTGTCAACAATGATAATAGACATAAACATAAAGTATATATATATAAATATATATTGAATTAAGTACCAGAATGTGACCGGCACATATGTTACGGGGCTTTACACATTCCCTCAATCATGGGACAAACCTTTCTGTGAAAAGGAATATTGACGAGACGAATATCCCTTTTCAAATGTTCACATGAAGGGCATATATGCCATGACAAACTACACGCGCATAAAAAAGAGAAACGTTTGTGATTTTTTTATTACATTGTACAACTCAATGTCTTTGGCCAATTCTGTTTTCTAGACCATGCGTATACATTTATGTATACCCTCTTTCCCACATGTAGAATATGTGTCAGATATGGAACGTGTTGAGATACTTTATAATTATATTTTTTCGATATTTTACATAGATTAAATGATTATTGTAAATGGACCCTTTTTATGCGGAGACAACTTTTCCTTAATCATTTCATTTTTGTCCGAAACAGAAGCCGTAGTAATCGGCAGCACGCGTCATTTTTACAACGTAAACACATGCTTTTCCCCCCTGTTTTTACTACGTATTCCGATTGTATATGAAGGCTAAAATTAATTCTTTATAGAGAAAAGGTTGTTACATGATCATACAAGTCAACATCATATTAAAAAAAATGAACTGTTGAAAAATTACGATAAAAAGATGTTATGCGATCCTATTTACTAGAAGTAGGTTCTCCTTTCTCAGTTATTCATCGTGGTCCGTCATTTTGACATTTTTAATGTAACCGCGATAACGCCGCTTTCTGACGAAGAGCGATTTTTTTATATTGCGTTGTCGCACCAGAGGAGGCCGGGTATTCATATTAGTACTAATTTAAATCTTGCATGTAAAAGCAAAAGAAAATCGTTTAATTCAGCAATATAATTACATCATACCATTTTACTGAACCCGGTGATACTATAAATTATGTAATTCTAATAGCGCACGTATCTCATTTGACCCCGAGTACTGACAGAGAAGAGAACAGAATACGCCGTGGCCATCACAACAGTTATACCTTGGAGGGCCTCATGGCAAAATCAACCTAACCAGTCACTTATCCCTCCCTTTCGCATAATCACTGTATAATTTTGAAACACAAAGTGAACTCTCTCTGATACATGCCAATTAACATATTAAACTAAGTTCATCTGTGTTCAAACTCAGACAAAGATACTAGCGAGGTTAATAGTTTTAGATATTTATTCATAACATAAACAGCGCTAGCATTCTGTCGATTCCACCGGCTAACCGGAAGAATACCATGCACCGTACTAACTGCTAGGACAGTTATTTTCTCCTTTGAATACTTCGCACCTGCATAAATGAAGATAATGTACACATTGCGCTATCTTTTGACCATTTTGCAACTTTTCGCTTCATAGCTGCCACGGTTTTACACTTTTCTTTCGCTTTCGCCGTGATGCTCCTTTAAGAGGAAGATTTTAAAAGTTTTTTACCCAAAAAGTGCATTTCAACATTGACCCCTACCGAAAACCGAACGTTAACAATTTTTACTAAACTAATATGAGAGAAAAGGTTTGCCCTTGCTTATCTCTATATCATATCGAAAAATCAGCTTTGTGCTTGATAGTGTTAACGAAACCTATTGGTATAGGCTATGAACAAATCGGAGCCCGTGGTGGCCATCTTGCAATTCTAATCGCTCCAAAAACTAACAACACTTCGTAAGGGCCCCAGAGGAATACATTTACCAATTGTGGTTAATACTGCAAGGGCAGAATTGAACAAGAAGTTTGTAAAAATATTGTCGGCTTTTCAAAAAGATCAAAGGCAAATAATGAACACGTCATATGACGTTAACGGGAAATGTTTCAGAAACAATTTGTATGTCAATTGATCTGATAGCCATTGTCTATCGATTATCAAAAGAATTTGAAAAAAAAAGAAAAAGTTTTAAAAATAGGTGACCTTTGACCAAATGGCGAGGATTTAGACTTGACCTTTTTCCTCATTACTTGGCATAGGTCAAATTTAGCCATGACCACACTCTATCAGTATATCATAACAAACAAACAGTGCCTTTTATATTTAAGGAGATATGGCTGTTTTAAAAAAGATTAAAAAAATCACTTTATAGGTCATGGTGGCCATTTTGAATTTTTGATGAAATTGACAATACTTCAATGGCATCTCCAAACCATGACCTACACCATGTCAAATTATTAAGGATATACCTGCTGTCATTTAGGAGAAAAGTCTGTGACAAGATTTGTGTAGAATAATAATAATAATAATAATAAAAAACATAACAAAAACAATAGGTCTTTTCACAAAAGGTGAAAAGCCATAATAACAGTTGGTGTGTCATGTGGTATAGTAAATAAAGGTAGCACCTGTGGTGGCGTAGGAATGTGTTCCAAAGGTTTTAACCAATCGCAACACCTCTAGGTTTTATAACACGTGTGTATTACCATATTTGTGACGTGGCCGTATGATATAGACATAAAAAGCGTATTCTAGATTAAATAGCTATAATAAAAGTATTCGGTGTACTTTCTTCTCCACAGTTATCTTGGTGTGGGCTTACAATGGTGTTCACTCACCTGTCGAGTGGGTAGTGGTGATTGCCGCCATCCTTGGAATTCTGATAATATCTTGCACTGCCCACTGCGTGTTTGGTAGGGTAAGGTTCCGTAAGGTAAGTTTTCTCGATATACTATAGTAGAACCTTTGTTTGTGTATGCTAAACTGCTAACACACATATGTTATGTTACGATCAGAAAGATGTATCATATAGACTTCAATATAAAGCATTTGCTTGTTTAAATCACAGGATGAAAGCTTTTTACTTTCCATACGATCGTCAAAGAAGGATGGTGTTGAAGTTTACCATTTTGTGTCCGTCCGTCTGTTTTCTTATGGGCATTTGTTCATTTCTTGATTTCAAAAGCTTATCTGCAGCAAAGGCTATGTATGCATCTTGGGATGGCTGGCTGTTGCATACTAAATTGTCCAGTTCCTCTTTACACAGTATTAATGTTAACAGTTCTTTTCGAAACATACTACAATGATGATTTGAAATAGGGGCAAAGGGAGGCAATCCATTTAAAATATATTTTCAAAAAAGGCAATACCGAATTAAAGCTTTATTCTTTCCCCTCCCTTAAGCAAAGGTAAATTAAAGTTATCCGATTTCAACACATCATGGAAATACTTTAACTTCCAGAATTTCATGTTGTAACTTGTCTAAATATTTTGATTTTTTATTTGCAACACGCTAGGAGGGTTCTAAGGTAGACACTTTGAAAAATAACGCTATAACGGGTTTGAATATATTCTGCATTGTATGTGAAAACGTATATTTTTCTTGCAGTTCTCTAGTTTACTACCAAACTGGTACTTCTTTTTCCATTACCCTTTTTTTGCTGGTGCCACACTACGTTGTGGTTGTATTTACTAATTGCATTACAAAACGCAGCAAAATAGACAGCTTTTCTCTACTGGTGTCGCCATATTACAATAATAATGCCACAGAGAGAATGTCATCCAAAAAGTGCATTTGATAATGCATACATCTAAACGTATCAATGTACAGTTTATTATTAACATAAAAAGTGTAACATTTTCTACACCCTTTTTTAATCATTTGCTAAAATAGCCTGAGAGTGTTGTTTCCCTGTTATAGCCCTTTTCTAACTTTTCATGTTTTCATTAATTTTGGTATATTCAGGCGTATAGGACTCTGCATGATGCTGCAAAAGCCCAATTGGTCTTGACAGGAGAGAAGAAGTTCCTAGTTCTGCCGCTATTCGACGACGGAAAGGGATCCTTGTGGGTATCCTTTCATATGGTTCATTTTCAGTCTTTCCCTTGGAAACTGTGATATAACACGGTAACAGGACTTTTCTACATAGCATCAGTATTGTTTAAAACACAGCATGTGAGAAAGAAAAGAGTTTCTGAGTCGGAATTGGCGAACAATGTAAGACACTAAAGAAAGCCTCTTGCCATTTTTAGTAATCAATTTTTTAAAACACTATCGTTTTAGTTCATGAATTGTTTATATGCTGTTTCTAGCCTTAGCTGTATATATAATTCAAGATACAACAGGTTTTACTGAGGATTAATGATTATAAGTACGGATATTTTTTTAAATACATTTTTTTTTAATTTTCAAATAGCAAACTCGACGACTTGAAAGTAAATTGTATAAAAAGGATATTTGACATAAGTAGATGTCGCATTCCAAGCTACCTTTTTCACTGTATTAACTCTTCAAGTGCATAGTAACAATATTGTGTGACGGCATAGACGGTCCAACTATTGATGACTTCATAATGAGTATTAAGCATAATGCATAATTAGTAAGACAGAGGTATAACGCACCAAACATTTAAATTTGAATCAGACTAGGGGTTTTACGATCCTTTAATCTATCTTCGGGCACGATTTATTTTTGTCAAAAATTCACAGAAGAGAAGAGTTGGAGGAATTCACTGGATTCAGTGATGTGTCATCTAATTGATAAATATCTTTAGCGTTCATGTTCCCGCTGAAAAGTTGTCATCCAGTTCTCAAGTTATTTCAACAAGTGGAAAATATTAATCTTCAGTTTTAAACGAACGTGACTAAAATCTTGAATGATGTCAATCTTTTTTAATATGTTATACATATATAAAAAAAAGAATATCAGAGTCGCTGAAGGATTTATAAGATGGAACTTTAACTTTGTCTAAGATTGTTTTTAGATATTATGATATGAAACCATGCTGGGTAAGTAAACAGTGTGTTGTTGTCTTGTTACTTAGCTTTAATCTTTTAATATTTGTTATGAATTCTATTTATCGAATACTACAGAATTTGCATGTGATTTTGTTAATCAAAGGGCTTTGAGGGACAGGACATACATTTTGATAATATATTTAAGGGAAATAACTTCAGCGTCAAGTATGTGTATAATTTATACTTTATCGTGTATACATTAGTGTTACAGTTTTCATACAGTGCCACTAAATATTGTATATCTTCAGATAAGCCTGGAAGGAGTGTATTTCGTATTACCTACATGTGTTGTCAGTTTTGTCTGTAGTATATCGAAACTTTAATTTCATTAAAAATTTATACAAGTTTATATAACCTATAAAGAACGTCTTTCCTAACAATATTATAATATGATTCATAAAAACAATATAGATCACGATAATATTCCATCGATTGTTGACGTAATCTAAAACAAAAATACCAATTACGTTTCATCTACAACATATGGCTTTATTACTACAATCTTATCAGTGGTGCTGGAGGTCTTAACATATATTTGGTAATGATAAGGGATTTTTGTGTCGCCTGCAACGCGAGGCGACATATAGGTACATTGTATTACTTTGGCGGCGTCGGCGTCGTCCGAAACAAGGTTTCCGTGCGGTAGCTCGAGTTCCCTTGGGTTTATTGAACTCAAACTTGGTTTTTAGTGGAGTAATGTCCCTTTCATTGCAAAATAAGGGCATTGTGTAGTAAATGCAAGAACCTTTTTTTATTCTTTAATCAATTCCTTTCAAATTTCGTACGACAATGCTAGAAGCAATAATGTTCAACATATATTACGGGTTTTTCTGTCGTGTTTCAACTTTCTGCGTTTTGGCATATCTGTTTAGACGATAACTCAAGCCAAATCAACTTTCTTACTAAAAGCACTGAGCAGACAACCATCCACTCCCGTGGAATTCTTGTGATTTATCTTCAACGCTTAAGAGTGACATTCTATTTGAATATCAGCTGGACTTTGTCCTGATAGAATATGTTGTGCTTTGTTTAATGTCGTATCGATGTACTCATTTTGTTCATTGTTTATAAAAGGATTTTCTTATAAGAAGAGCAGAACAGACCCAACCAGGAGCATCCCTGGAACAAATACAAGTAAGGAATCGTATGAACATTCATTTGTACCTGCAGTCCTAGTATATACAACATGTTGTTTAGGTAGCAGTGTACAGTAGAAATGGCCCGACTCTGATAAACAAGGTACATGTCGAGGAAATGTAAACACAGCGGATTTACCCTACACAACACATGTGCACATATATTTGTAAACTGCATTACATTTACAATACATATAAAGTACTGAGAAGTGTATAAACCTCTTTTTTCTATGTATGTCACTTGTGTGAAAACCATGTTTACCACATCAAAAATTATCAAAAAATGCCAAAAATTGCTATTTTTAACCCAAAATTTGACCCCTGCATTTAGTAATTTTTTTCCTAAGGTCTGTCTGAAATTAAAGATTACCTACCTGGTTGCAGAATTATCTGGGTCCCAGTAAAGTTGTAAAACTTGATTTTTTGCAATTTTCCGTCTTGTGCTGTTGTCAAAATTTTACCTCCTGTAAAGCTAGCTTTTCATGTGTACGCACCCTTTCGGATTATGGCCAAAATTTTATTCTCGAACCAAAGAAATCTTCTTTCTTTTTTACAAATGTGAAGCACACATAGCCCACTTCATCATGCTTATACCAATTTTAGTGCAGTTTTATTTTTATATTTTTTTTACATATCATTATACAGGGGTTAGCCATTTAACAAAAATATCACCCATGGCCACAACCCTCTACTGTATACTGCTACCTTACTAATGCTTAGAATTTGTTGCAAAATACAGATGTGATTGAATTGCATTGATTGTTGTAAGCACGGTAGTTTAGTGGTAGGACGCCGGACTCGTGACCCAAGGGTTGCAGGTTCGAGTCACGGCATGGCACTGTGTTGTATCTTTACACAATATACTTTATTTCGCTTGCTCCATCCAGTCTACTCAGCTGTAAATGATTACGTGGTTGGGCAGTGCTAGAATTGTTGAAAGCTAGGTGTAAGCGGCGAAATGGCACAATCGGCGGTATATATGCTACCCAGGGAATTGAGAAAGATATTCGCTGGTTACAAATGCCCTTATAACCATGAATACTTATTTGTGGACCGCATTGAGATGACCTACGAACTAGGTTGTGATAAAGCGGTGTATAAGAACCTCAAATTATTATTTGTATTATCATCATCAATATTGAAAACTCAAATATTAAAACGAGCATTATTCTTGAAAATGTGACAAACTTGAATGATGTAACCTTATGACATTTCTATAAAGAATTAATTGAATAGTTGTTAAAAATATGATATAATATGTATGTTACAATTTTAAAGGTTTAACTATAACATATTCACTACACAAATTTATACAATAATACGTTATATATTTAGTCATTTTTACTCATCAAAATATAGTTTTTTACAGTAACGATGTTTTTTCGAAGCTTTTATAAACCTAATTTGTAATGCAATATCTCGCACATTAGAAAAGATTATGTAAAACATAAAGATACAAGTGATATATTTGTTTACTATCAATTTTGTAAACGATGTATTTTGTAACGTATTTTGTTGATTATGGTTACTAAGCAATAAGTGATGTAATGCTTTATTGACATATAATTATATATTGGTTCCTGAAGTATACAGACCAAAAAGAAAAAAAATACAGTACATGATATAAATATCATTTAACCGGTTACCATAACAATAAAATAATAACAATCGATAACCGAAGCATCAACAAAACAATAATTTGAAACAAAGGAAACATTAAGATGGAGACTCTTGAACAAGTACAACGCGAACAAGACCAGGTGTTCCAGAATGTAAGCGTCTTCTTGTCATCGACGACACCTGCCATGTAGATATAAGTCGAATGAAAATAACGTCAGGTAAAAGCAACAAAACCACAAGACACTTTAAAGAGCAAGATTTAAATACAATCAACCTACATGTCTAGCACATAATTAGTTTATTTCCCTACGAGATCCTGAAAGAGACTATCAAACTTGTCCATAGCATTTCGATAAGACAGCACTACAAAGTTAACACGTTTACACACATGCATGCATAGATTGCACACATGAAGACATGCCCTAAAATGGCCAACCAATATTAAATTCCATCTATTTCATTACAATAACTACAGCACTAGTATATTTTCTTACGAAGGAAATGTGCAAGGAAGCTTTAGAAGACACAATAATGAACAGATATGCTGGAAGATATACCATTACCGGTCTAACCTATCCTAAAGTGAAGCGTCATCCGACCGTTGATGATACAAGCTGTCTTTGTCAAATGGTGCCGGATTCATGTCTAGTAAAAACGAAGAAGACATCGAAACAGTTGGTAAATGATTACACATTTAAAATTGACTGTCTAATAAGCGTTATCATTGGTAAAGTTTCAATTTGGAAACGTCTGCGGAATTGAACATTACAAATTTGTTTGACGAACATAAAGGTGGGGATTTTGTTTACTTTTCTGTGTTTAAAAAACTTTTCTGTGTTTAAAATAAAAGAGTTTCTCCCTGTCTACAGCGATATCAGTAGTATTAGCAAAGTATGGGAAACAAATGGAACTAGCACTGATTTTTACAAGCTAGAAAGTGATTTTGTCACATATATGTTTGGGTAGCGTACTTATATTGGTAGCGTTCCTTTAAGATTGATGCAGAATTTTGGTAAATAGGACAATTTTGTAATGATCTTTATTCCTCTGCATGCGGAACGCTAGATAATGCCTTTGCATGTATCCTTCACTTAGGGTTTTGTAGCTCGACTGAGTCACAGTACTACCATTAGCTCCTTTTGTTAGAATCACAGTAAAAATCAGAACAGTTTTGATACGGTTTTCTTTTTAGAAATGAATGATCAAATTTACAGTAATGGCGTAGTGTTACGGGTATCCTTCCAAAATAAATTATCTTGTTATGCGTTCAAATATGTTGCTTATTTTATTGAAAGTTAGTATGGTGTATTATTCGTTATTTTTGACGTAGGGAAAAATAGAGGACGACCCAGACCAAACACACGTGATGGAAATTGTAGGCGTTGATAATCTAGGTTTAACTTCTGAAAACGCTGACCTCGACGAAACGCACGTGATGGCAGTATTTGGGATGGAAAACAAGAAGAGCGTATCTTTAGAAAATGACCCGGACCAAACATTCGTCGTAAGAGAAGCAATGACTGTTACCAGGTCTGATACATCTTCAGAAACCGACCAAACAAACACATTGACAAGAAAATTGAATAACAGAGAGGAAATCGTTTCACAGGATACCACAGATTCCGTCGAAATAATCTCTGAACCCGACGTATATACTGCCGAAACGAATTTCTAAAGGATTTTACGGTGATGACGTAATGCCAGGCAAGACATTCATGTGCGATTCATTTATATACTATGTACCACATGAACAAAACAAGTGTGTAAGAGAATGATTTGGTACATGTTTATATATAAATGCGTAATGTGATACATATGTATATGTATATATAAAACAAAACACGAAGACTACAATTTACTAGCGCTTTCGCCAATCTTTGGGCTCTTCTGGCAATTTGAATGTATTTGTGATGTCGTAAATTGAGCACACAAACATAAGACGTCAACATTAATGACGTCATAAACAAAGTACACATAATGCGGACGTCTAGAAATTGCGACGCCTTAAAATGATTACATGAATGTACTTACATGTATGTTAAATGCGTCAATGAAATACGTGTAAATCGAAACGGAAAGTATTATAAATGCTGAAATGAAAACATTGTTAAAGAGTAAATGTTAAAGGTTTTTGAGAGTGAATATCAATGTCAAAGCACAATACCTGGTTCATTAGAACATATAAAACGGAATTTGTAAATTTAAACTTATAAGAGATTCTCCAACTTTCCCGTGTTCAGGCCCAGTTTTAGAATCTTAATAAGAATGTTCTCTAATAATTTTCTTTGTAGAAGTATCTGATGGATTCATTTGATCAATTGGTAAAACTAAAAAAGTTATCATTTGAAGATTCATGAAAATGTTTGTTAACTAATAAATTTCGTAAACTCTCAGTTTTGGTTTGTTTGCGATGGACTGCCATTCTTTGACGTAGTTCATTTCCAGTTTGACCTAGGTAAAATTCAGAGCATCTCCTACAAATTTCAGCATATGTTACATTTTTTGATTTGCAATTCATATTACATCTCATTTCAAATGTTTTGCCATTCTATTTTCAATAATGTTTTTGTGTGTATATATATAAGTAAAAAAACTAGTTCTTAGCTGGGTCTCAGATTCAAGCATTTGACTTTTGCGGTTCAGAACAGCAAATAAAACAAATTCATTAAGCGAAAGCAGGTTTCATTGACAACATAAATAAGTTGATGGAATGTTATGTTCTGCCTAAAAAACATTCTATCTTGGGGAGTATGCTTTCCCCCAAATGCTTTGTAAGATTTGTTCAACTGGTATATTTTGTATGTTGAAGACGTATATTGTCGCCAGCAAAACAATCGTTAAACTATTGTGATAATCTTATCTTAATACGTATTTATGAATAAGATTTTAAAAATATGTAATACAAACTATACAATTTCATAATATATTGATATTTTGATTATAGTTTTTGTGTAGAATTAATGATGCATTAAATACGCTGAATCGGCAGTCACATTAAAAATTCTGTTTTCCTCAGAAAAGGTGTTTGGTCAATTTAATATTTGCTAAATGAATATCAATAATAAAAGTACACGTTTTATGTTCCGACTTCCAAAATCACTTGAAGAGTGTCGACTAAATATTGAGTTTAAATACAGTCATCACTTAACAGTGGTCTTTACTTAAAACTTCGAAATTTAGATTTTTTTCATTTCATTATGGAAAGTGGACACACTTGTCTTTTATTTTGCTGACTATAGAGACACCGTAAGGAAAGTAATGTTGAGGTGTAAAGCCTATTTATATTAATTTCATCGTAAAGCACAACATTTTCACCTTTAGACAATAAAAGAGGGAGGAAACTGGGAGGATTGATAGAGAGTAAAGGTGACAATTCAAAGATTTAATGGCGGAGTTGAAAGAATGATTTAGGAATTTCTTATCACGGAATTTGTGGTCGGAAATATGTTTTGTTTAGATTGACGTAACACGGGTTTTCCAGTTACACAATGTAGATAGTAAGCTTCGGACTAATTTTAAAATGTAGTAAATGAGTCTATATTTAGTTATAAAATGTAAAACGTTGTTCTGCTTACATACAATGAAGTTAGTAAGTTGCTTACTAGTTGAAAATTATAGTTAGTGAATTTGTAATAATACATTCAATGAAGTAAATAAGTTTGCTCTTATAATACAATTTAGTTTGAAGTTTGTTACTATTTTGCAACATACATGTAGTATGTAAGTTTGTTACTAGTTATAATATGTAATTATTATTGCTATATTCTCTGAAGGTAATAAGGTGTTCCATGTATTCCATATCGTAGATTTTTCTGTCAGCTATTGTTTTCTGTTTAAAACAGTACCACTGCATCCGTTTTAATTGGACAGAAGTGTTCCACTCATTATTTCCTTTACATTTGGTGCTTTCTCCCCACTGCATAGACGATGAAGCAACCTAAAGGATATTTTTCTAACAAAGAGTAGCTTTCCCTGTCAATTGTTTCAAATGCTTTGTGGTCCATGAATTGGACACAGAGTTTGATGCTGTGCTTGTACAGATTCCATATGACGACAATTTAAAGTGAATGCTTTGTTATGTAAAGGTTTCCAGATCGACACCTGAAAGTTTCCTGTTAAACGAATATTTTATAATAGCAACATAATAATATAGTTTATCTTGATGCTATCCTCTATTATTTTATTTGTTTATTTAATGTAGAAAGAAAAAAAACCTTCTAAACAGTATTGCAAACGGTATAATAATTTGCATATGATGTTCCTCATTCATGAACGTGTTGATATATTTTGGTAGCTCTGAAAAGTTCTGATGTTAATACTTTCATCCATTTCTTCCTGTTGGAAGTCTGAAAGATATTCCCGTTGTTGACTTTCATTTAGAGTTTTAGATAGTCTACCTTTCTCATCTTTTGCCTTATGTTTTGAATTAGTAGTAAATATTGAGTTAAATAACAGTCATTGTTCCTTTAGCTCTTTAATTCCTCAGTGATAAAAAATAGCCAGGTATCAGAGTGAATCTCTGATAATTGTATAAGAACAGTTGAGTTACTACTCTATTACATGCCTACAGTACGATTCGTGCTTATCAACCGTATTCTAATAAAGACGGAAATGGATGGTCGGGCAGTATTATATAACCATATGTTTTAAGTATATTTTGTACTTTTATTAGCGTGTATACAATGTATATATATGATATAAATCATTTTCTTTTAGTTAGTTATCCTATAATTTTGTTTAATCACTACATGTAGTAGTATGAACAAGCTACAATGGCAGCAATACTCCAGATCATTTAGCATATTTTTCTCATTGAAATAATTAAGTCTCTCATTGACCTAATTTCGTGATTTTCGTGATTTTGTTTAATACTATAGACTCTAAGAGGTACACCACGATTCGTCAGCAAAATTAAATAGGAGCTCTTTCAATACCTACTTATTTTTAACCATACTGAACAAAACTCAACAACAAATACGAAGACAAAAGGTGAAAAGGAGTTGCTTTGAGTCCGCCCTCCTTCGTAGATATTGTTTTGATAAAATCTGATGATAGTATATCCGATGTTTTACATAAAAACAGCTGCACAAGCTACGGCGTCAAGGTCGAAGATCTTAACTTATTTCAATGCTTTGTAAGTGAGTACAAACATAACTTTAGTATCACGTGTACCGACCGATACATACTTGCGAGTATTACATTAAGGGCAATTTATGCTTTAGTTTGTTGAATAATTTGTTCAGAATTATCATATATAGAACTTAAATATTAACAAAATCCAGTTGACAGAAATTGTATTTTTATCAACATTTATATTCGTTTATCCATAGATATAACGATCAGCTATTAAATGTTTTATTGTATTTGATGTAGCTTTATGATTTCGTAAACTTAATTGACAGAAACATGTTTTAACTGTATTGTACCTATCTATATGTTGTACGTCTTTGTTTCTTTTGTAGCAATACTGCAATGTTCTGTAATTTCTTTTCGCTAAAGAAACTTTTTTCAGTCTGATCTTTAGTAGTACCAGATTAGAGGTTTTGTTTTGTCATAGAATGTCTGTCTTTGTATAATACTATAATTGAAACAGGATTGGTTTGGTGTTATTTTATTTAAAGTCCTATTACCAGCTAAAATAATTTAAGGACGTGTAGTGTATGCCTGCTGGTGTGTGTGTAAGCAAGAGAAAAGGTTTGTTGGTGTGCTTGCATCCTTGTAATAGCGCGGATCTGATATTTCACTAAAATACACCCTTCACATCATTCCGCCCGGTCACACTATACTGACAACGGGTGCACCAGTAGTTGCAATTCCCCTAAATGCTGAACGTTAAGCAGGGAATAACAACTACCATTTTTTAAGGACTATGGTATGTCCCGGCCTGGGGACAGAACCTATTACAAGAAGACGTGTGATATTACATTAAATGTGTTGTTTATTTAATCGGTAACATACAAAATAAGTATTGAAAACTAAATGATCATACTTTGTTTCATGAAGATCTGAATTTTATTTTGAAAATTATAAGAATTATCCCGGGAGAGCTCTCTGTAAATCCTCGCTTGGTTGCTTGTTAGTTTGCCTGTGTTTTTACATAGGCCTACACCGGTAGTGATGACGCCTTCAGAAACGGTGCTAGATTTCTTCCGCAAGAGAGCTCCTGTCTTGTCTTTCAAACAGAAGGTATCAGAAGAGCAAATATTATTCTATATCAACTTCGAAACACTTTTAGTAATTTAAATTATGATTTACACCCTGCTCTGATGAACATGAAGCAGTATCGTATTACTTTTTGGAATGTCCTATTTTTAATAATCAAAGAACTACTTTTTTCACTTCTCTTAATCACATTGATATACATATTCTTCTCCAGGGCTGTTCTGATTGCAATGGGCTTACAAACAGACGAATACTTGATGATGTGCATTTTTTTATTAGAAAATCCCGTCGTTTTAATTTGTGTATGACTTAAAGCCACGATGCACATGTGAAACAAAAATATACTGATTCTATATTACATCCAGGAGATTCTAGTTGAGCATGACTACTGACTATTACATATACTTATCTTGACATTGTAAATAATTACACTCTATATGTATTAAATTAATTTATTATTTTTAATTTTAACAGTTGTTGGTAGCAGTGACCTGTGCGATATATGCACATGGACTTTTGGTCTAAGTCTGCCAATATCTGTATATGATAATGTATATATAAGCTGAAATTAATGTATTTGTACATGTACTTGTATGTGTGTGTAAGTGTGTATGAGAGGTGTGAGATGTTTCCTTTATGAGTTACTTCCCCTTAGCCTTGTGTAAGTATGAATTATTTTGTGTTATATTTTTCATTTCCAACATGTCTAAAATATTAAGTATCATCGTTTATTCAACTTTGGCCATTTGACGGAGAGAATTTACATAGGCTTTGCCTGTTATTCTATCCAATTGACCATGAAATCTTGTCAATAAAATTTGATGAAATGAAATTTCCTGTCTTGTATGTTTGCCGACTATCCCCTTTGTTCATATTTCACTGTAATACCTCGTGAGACAACGTTCCTTATCAATTTCATTGTTGTTAGTTTTATCGGTAACAATCTAAATAAGTATTAAAAACTAAATGATAATGCCTTAAGTGTTTAATAGTGGAAATTATAGTGTAGATTTGTGTTCGAATACATCATTGAATTCATCGCGCGTAACTCCAGTGTGAAAGAATGTATATGCGAGTTCAGCACGTACTACTCGTCCGCATAGCAGTCACCGTCAACTACCCTCCACACTCTGGTCCAGTAACAGTTGAGTTTATGAAGTAATATAATTCTAAACGTTATAATTCATAATTCATCTTTCATCATCGTCGTATATATTATGTCATTGTGGGCGATGTTTGAGAGATTATTTGTTTGTCCACACCACGGGAACAGTTCATATAAACACATACGCTCAATGCTGGTTTGCGGGAGATCGTATGAGGAAAACACGTTGTATAGAAACCAATTAATTAGAAGACAGGAGAGATATTTCAGAAAGTGCTTTTAAAACTAGGTCCGAACCATTTAGAAATGCATTTCCGGTTTCGGTAGTGTAGTACCTTGTCTTTATGTATGTAAACAAACAAAACTGTTTGTCCTCAACCGATCTCCCTAAAACCAGCATCGAATACCTGTGATATAAAGTTGATATCGTGTGTTCGCATTGATATTGATCCTCCATTACAATAGGAATATTACGGAATACGGGATTATTATCTTGTGAACAGTTTTGTTACTTTAACATCTAATCACATTTTTGAGCACAAGTAATTCATTTCCCAATGGTTGTAGACATTAATAAGAACTCTCAATCAGTGAATTTCGACCTCTGGCCACTAGTTATCTAATTTTTAAATTCTGTTTACATAAAGAAAAACACCGGATTCAATGCAAAGATTTTTTTTCACATGGATTTTGACACATTTCAAGAATAACAGCTACTGTTGTCATGTAACAATGAAATTATGATAGTATTTAGATTGAAAAAAATGTATTATAGCAATAAAATGTATTTGAGAGAGGTAGAGAATATGCAGACATTTACATGTGTTCCGAATCTGTCAGGCATGCTTTTGTTCTTTCCATGTCAGATTCCTGGAAATAAGAAACAAAATATTGTATACAGTGGAAAAGATAAATCAATCCGTCTGAACAAAGTACCTTTGCAAGGATCATTTTTGGTGAATATCAGAAAGCATTACTAAAACGTTGTGATGAATATCTCACTTGATATACTATGATTCAAAAGAGTGTTTTTATTCTTTTTAAAATCTATTTCTTTGTGTCATACGATATTGGCTTCAGCTTTTCATGAAAAATAAAATGATTCTGACCTTTAATCCCCCCCCGCCCCCAAATAAATACCACCACCTAACTTTATGTGAACACTATTGTTATACGAGAATATTTTGCCCTGTCCGATATTCTACCTTTCCCGATAAAATCTTTGTTCGCCTAGTAATAATTACGCCCCTCACATGCACTGAATATGCATCGTACTTTGTGTACTGATGTTTGCCATGGATTTGGAGGGCGAAAAGTGGGGCGGAGGGCGAAAAGCGGGGTGGAGGGCGAAAAGCGAAAGTTATTCTACGACGAAAAATTCTCAGTTTACAGCAACTTATTATATCCATTGATATAACAAAGTCACGGTGAGTGCCTCTCACCGTCACTTTTACACGTTCATACATTCGTACAGTGAACCCCGACTATGTCCCGCTTTTTAGTTACCTTGGTGTACCTTGTATCATGTCAACACCAATCTGTTTGTATACATGTGATAACATGGCTATTAATGTAATCTTCAAAGTAGTGATTTACGTGTTCTTTTGAATTACTATCTACGTAATTATTCTATGGCTATGTACATAATCTTAACCGTGGATATTTATGTTAACATTTACCATTAATACTTACCTCATATTTACCATGGTTTATCACGAAATCTTGACCATGTCTATATATAGTAGCATAACAATTGCTACTTATGTCATATTAATTCTGGCTACTTATGTAATCTAAAGAACGATTTTCATCGTAGTCATCACCCACTATATTCATAAAACCCTCACCTAAGCTACTAGCGTAATCATTTCCATGGCTATTAACGAAATAATCATCATTGATATTTGCGATATACTCATCATGGCGTTTATGAAATTATCACCATAGGGATAATAATTTGAATGTAGTACAGACACATATGTAATCGTACATTTACAATTTTATAATATATACAGTATGCAATAAATAGAATCACACAGCTGTTCCGTCATTATGGGACTTATTAGAGATGCTAGGGGTCAAAAACTTGGAAACCTTAATTGTCTAAAATACTGTACAAACAGAGGATATGTGCGTACAACCAGTTAATTGTGAACTTCAAACTTTAGAAGAGTGCTGATTCATTTAGAACTCAATCATTAGTAATGTGTGTATAGTATGACCCATGCCACCACTCAAAACAGACAACTGCAGCCGTCACGGCTACGGCAAAACTTCGGGGACTAAACAATCTACCAGTTAATCTAGAGTCTATCACCGTGTATCTTGAATATGAACATGACACAAACATATATTGCAACATTAAACTTTGATAATAGAGACAGTATGCCAACATAAATTCCACTGCTATCCAATTTGAGACCAATATGCACTTTTGATCAAGCGTTGACACCGGTTGTTTTGCATTTGACACAACAAAACACTACTACATTAATCAAGAAAGAGACAATCCGGAAATAAAAGGTCAAAACGGCCATATAGGTACATTTGTATACGAAACATGACATTGCTTTATAGAATAAGAGTGCCAGTGGCACTCAGGGACGTTGTGTATGAAGGATTCAAATAATGGAATAAATGAGGTGGTATATCAGTACAGAATGGCAGTAAATAATTAAGAACATTTTGTTGAGTAAGGGTCATAATAACCCAGCCCTAAATCAGAATTTTCAATAAATATATATATATATAACAAGCAGAGTATTGCTAAAACAATATAGGTCCCTTACTGGCCACCATTGGCAGTATCAAAAGTAAGTAACGAAGACCTTGACCCAACAGCTCTGAAATTGAAATTTGTCTGATATTATGGTCCTTAATTAGTGTTTCAAATCGATGGAAATCCTTCAAGGAATGAAGCTGCTACAGTTCAGACAATGATCTTTTTAAAAATAGTAACAGTGACCTTGACCAGACAACCCTGCAAACCAAAAATTGTCCCGTAAGATTCTGGGAAAGTTTTCGATTAAATAAAAAAATAAGTTCAAAATTGTTATATAGATAATATAAATCAAGTATAATGATATTATTATTATTACAATTTGTTATTATCATAATTAGTTATACAAAAAAATAAAACGAGATTGTATTATTTCCAGTGCGTGTAATCACGGACTTCTGCAAATCCCTTGAGTATCTCTCCTTCTCTCGATATTGTAACGAAGGTTAAAGACCTATATAATTATTCAGTTTCTGGTTATTGATGTTCAATATGCTATATTCACGAAGCACTTGTAACATACTAATCAGGCCTTTATCTAGAGTCTGTTTTGGGAAGCTGTCTACAAACTCGTTAGGCACAACTGCTGTCGCATGGGGAAGCTATCTATAAACTCGTTAGGCACAGCTGCTGACGGCTACTTTAGTATAAGTCAACATTCTCGTTCACTTGGAGACTTTCCATTGAGACAAAAAAACACGAAGCCTACTTAATCAAGGACAGTTATCAAACCGTCGTTCAAGTCGCGAGCATGAAACTACGAGATGATGGACAAGGGGAGAAAACTCTCTCACACACACTTTAGAGTTTGGAATACGAGGCGTAGTAATTTGAACCAAATATAGTTCGGAAATTTCACTGATTAGAACGCCACTGTTAAAGATCTTTACATATTTTCTTAAAAAAATTCATTAAATTTAATAAACACATTATCTAAAGATCTTTCGCGAAAGTAATCTGAGATTGATATAGTTCATGATGCTTACTGAAAGAACTCGCCTTTTCGTAAAATTTTAATACTTTTTCTTTGATTTATTGATCGTTTTCATATGTATTATATCATTTTATAGCATTAATCATACCATGACATAATCAACACAGCATTTAGAGATCTTCCGCGGAAGAAGGAAGTCTGTTGTGTGGTTTTGATTTGCCCAGGGTTGGCGAGGACCGCTATCAATGCTGTACACAGCATCAAATAATAATGAAGTACTCACATTCACTCTTAACTGGAGTTTCGGCCTTTAACCTCCTTCTTCCGAGCTACTGCTCTCATCTGAGCTGGAGCTGGAGCTGCTGGAGCTGGAGCTGGAGCTGGAGCTGCTGGAGCTAGTCTTATCTACAAAAAGAAGGAGCTCATGGTAAGGATTTAAAGATTTTACAGCGTTGCATTGGTGCCTTATTTTCCGCTGTAGGAACGATTTGTGATATTATTTATTCAAATAATACGTAAGGATCAACATGTCGACATACATGGTAACGCGTGAAATAAAGGTTGTTATTCATGAGAGTATAATGCCTTTCTTTGAAAACAAACTTAACCTTAGGATTACCAAACAGAGTATTATACTACATGTACTTGTGTCTAAAAGTTTTCCCTAGTTGATGTCATTTACCTTAGGATTACCAAACAGAGTATTATACTACATGTACTTGTGTCTAAAAGTTTTCCCTAGTTGATGTCATTTAAATATATTTAGCATTCATCAAACTGTGTCCAATTGGTTGTCGTCATTTGCAATAACTTAAGTTAGGTTCGGAAAAACTGTTACTGTGTACTTCATTCATTTCAAGGGTATTACGTAATTGTAGATTATTTCTAAATCCACTCTTATAGATATAAATTTACATAAAATCATAGCTTGATACAGACTCTAATAGCGTTTCTAAATTTGTGTAAATCTTAAATCTTGATAATGATAAATCTTCGCGTTCACAACAATATCAATCGTATTGGAAATGGAAATGTTTATTACGTATTTCACATCCGTCATGGCGTCTATACTTAAATAGAAATGTAAGCGACGATCAGACTGTGGCACTTCATTCAGCCTTTAAATTACAGTTGTGGGATTGCACAACATGTTACATGATGTGTTTACGTGGTTGGGCAGTGCTAGAAATGTTGAACAGTAGCTGTGAGCGCCTAAATGACCGCACCACTTGCATCATCTCCAGGAAAATTGGAAATATATTTGCTGGTTGCAAAGGTCCAATAACAACGGAAAATAATTTGTGAACCGCTTTGAGGCGACCTTCGCCCTAGTTTGTGATAAAGCGATATTTGAGAACCTCGTTTTATCATTATTATAAGCTCACCCGCCCGAAGGGAAAGTGAGCTTATGCCGTGGCGCAGCGTCCGTCGTCCGTCGTCGTCGTCGTCCGTCGCCCGTCGTCAACTTTTTCTTTAAAACCTATCTCCTCTTAAACGCCAAAGAGATTTCAACCAAACTAAGTCTGAAGCATCACTAGGGGAGGGCAATCATTTCTTAAATAAGTGAGGTTGGTTCGACCCCTGAGGCCAGGGCCCTAAAGGGGAACTTAGCTAAATTTTCTTTAAAACGCATCTCCTCCTAATCACCAGAGAGGATTTCAACCAAATTTAGTCTGAATCATCACTAGGGGAGGGCAATCATTTCTTAAATAAATGAAATTAGTTCGACCGCTGAGTCCGTGGGGTCGGGGCCCTGAAGGGGAACTTAGCTAAATTTGCTTTAAAAACGCATCTCCTCCTAAACACCAGAGAGGATTTCAATCAAATTTAGTCTGAAGCATCACTAGGGGAGGGCAATCTTTTCTTAAATAAGTGAAATTGGTTCGACCGCTGATGCCGGTTGGTCGGGGGCCCTGAAGGGGAACTTAGCTAAATTTGCTTTAAAACGCATCTCCTCCTAAAGACCAGAGAGGATTTCAACCAAATCTAGTCTGAAGCACCACTAGGGGAGGGCAATCATTTCTGAAATAAATGAGGTTGGTTCGACCCCTGGGGCGAAGGGGGCGAGGCCCTGAATGGGAACTTAGCTAAATTTGCTTTTAAACGCACCCCTCCTGAACGCCAGAAAAGATTTCAACCAGATTTGCTCTGAAACTTCATTGGGGGAGGGCGATAATTCCTAAATAAATGAGACTGGTTCGACACCTGGGGCTAGAAGGACCGGGCCCCAAACAAGAAAATTATCTAATTTTTTGCTTTAAGACGCTAATACCCCCTAATTGCCTGAGTGGATTGTACAAAATGTGGTCAAAACCATTATTGAGGAAGAACAAACATTTCTTAATGGAATGAGGTTGATTAGACCCCTGCGGTCCTCAGCAATGGTACAGCTAGATTATCATGTTCTATCGTGTAGTTTTCAACAATTGTTAAAAATTGGTTTCTAGCTTATAGTTGAATGAAAATTAAAGTATTGTCTAATTACACCCTGTAATATGACATATTACTTATTTCAAAAGCTGTTAACATGGCAACTCAATGGAGGCCCCTGATTAGTTGAAAGTCAGATATTGTGGTCCCAGTCGGGTTAGAACATATATATTGTCTGGTTTTGAGGAAATTTCATATAAGGATGTACTAATGCATTCAGTTGTAATGACCTAAATATAAAACCAGGTGAGCGATACAGGTCCAATGGACCTCTTGTTGCTATTAACGTTGCGGGATTGCAAAAGGTTAACCGATATGTTCTCGTCGTTTGAGAAAGATCAAAAACTGTTTGGGCGATTTAAGCTTCCGTACATCTGTTCGCACGAAGGACAAACGATACACAATAGCGAGTTTTATTGATCTATTTTGAGGAATGACTAAACATATAAAAACGATTCAGTTTTTAAACGTATACTTGACTTTAAAGTATGTTATCCTATTTCAGCTTTTTATTATCTCTTTACCTATATATTTTTTACCTTTAAAATGGTGATTTCATGTTTTTTCTTAAACGACCTTTATCGATACTTATACCATGCATACACTTATGTCCCATATGCGGATACATACATTTTCGCGCCTTAAACTTTCAACTAGACACGGTTTCTGTTCATCCAGGTCATTTACTTAACTTGCCGGGGTGGACAATTGGCATGCGAAAAATTATAGATCGAGACGAACGCAGTTAGCAAACATGGTCCCGATGTGGTCACATAACGGCCTTACGGCATCTAAGCCGGGAAAAATACCCGGTCACTCCGTAAACGGTGTGTTACCTGTTGTTTTACCTGGGATTCCGGTCACATTCTTGACAGTTTTACAGCCTGTGTAATACTGTGCAACACATTTAGTAAAGTAGGAAAAAAGCGAAATAAATTGACTGATTTTTCTATATTTTGTAATATCTATGAAGTAATGGAACATATTCGTCCTTTTTGCGGATATTTTCGTACAACAGGGCGGACGATGTGCAAACTCTTGTATTGGTGCGTAGTGCAATCACACCACTAAATATAGTATAACCCCTATGCATCACTCCAACAAAGTATCAAGAAAATTAGTCGTATAGAACTTAACTTATAACATTGTACCATTATTGTCTCCGCCAATCAGATGGCATGGCGGCCAATTTGAATTTTAAAAAACATTAACGTTGAGCATCTGCTGTAAGCATATCCCTAAGTATCACTCCCAAACTTTATCAATAAAGCGCCCATATAGCCAAATATTATAACCGTTATTGTCTAGTTCAACCAGAGGCCATAACGTTCATTTTGAGTTCCGAAACTTTAAAGTCAGCTTATTTTACTTATATTGCTTAAGTTTCTCTCCCACGAGGTGTCACCGAAGTCGTCGATCAAATACAACTCAATTTACATATATCTGATTTTGTCTTAGCCAAACATGTTTTTTTATCCGCGCTTGAAATGACAGATATAGAGATAGGAAAAAAATGTCGAATTCGAGATAATACTAACAGAGTGCAAGCCATCATAATGTACATATTAAAGTTGTTGAAATCGGCAAATTAGTTACTGAGAAGTAATTCAGACCAGAGTTTATCCTAGATAGACTGTTGAAATGGGCGGTGTTCGGCAGGTATATACACAACTAAAGAATACCGAATTGTTCAAAGAACAATAATTCGACTCAAAATCGATACAACTATGGCATGCTAAGAACAGTTGAAATATATCTACATGGGGACTCTTGAAAAAGCATAAGGAGAATAAGACTAGATGCGTCTTCTTCTTTATCGACAATATCTGACACGTAAATCTAGGTCATAAAAACGTCATCAAAGTAACAACTGAGGTAGAGACAACAAAACAAGGCAAACTTTCATCACACAATGAAATAGCATATAGCGTATGAGATCATGACGGCGACCAAAAAAACTCATCACTTTCATCAGTGGATGCACCGCCCTTAAAAACTAAGACACTGTGAACATTCTTTATTCTAAGTAACCGTAGACGTCATCAATGGAAAACAGGTCGATAGTTACATTTGTGCAAAGGTGATTCCCAGGGTGTAAAAGCAAGCAAGCAGTACATTTTACAACAGAGCAAACATAATTAAGAGAAGTAAATAAAACATTAAAAAAACACCAAATAACTATATAGATACTAGGGACTGCGGTAATACTCTTCTGCATGGCGTATTAGATGGAGTACGTTCATAATGGCGAGATCCCCACTAATAGATCAACGTGTCTGAAAACATAATGTGCGTATGCTTAATGCATCAATTGCGGATGGAAAATATAACCTTATTGCAGTAGCTTATATATTCAAAAAAGGGGGTAACATTCGCCTAAGTGTATCACATGCTGGTGTAAACGGGTCGCTTTATGCATATACTTATATTATCAAAATGTAATCGCTAAAATACCTGGTGCGGAATAAGGTTCAAAAAACACATCCGGAACACAAACTGGTTTTGATGTTTGGTTTCATGATGTTTTCGGTTTTGATTTTTGGATCTCCTCTGTGCCTATTCATGCATTTTATGTTTTGTTTTTCCCATGCCCCTCTGTTCCTGATAACGTTTTTTCTAGTTTGTTTTGGTTTTGCTCTGTGTGTTGTTTTACTTAGTTTAGTATTTATGCTATAATTATTTTATTTGTCTGTTTGTTTGTTTATCTGTTGATGCTTAACGGCCCATCGACGGCTGTGGTCATTTAGGGCCATGGCGATTTTTATTTTAATTTTTTTAACTTACATGTGAGTAGCGAAGATAAAATCAGATAAAAATCTTCATTTTAAAAGCATTCGCATTGTATGTGTAAATGATTAAAATAAAAAGGGAGTTAAAATAATAAAAGAGATAACGAATAGTTAATATGGACTATGTGATATATATAACGTCAAAAAGGGTAAGGTGGGTTAAAAGACATCAGAGTCTATATAATAGACCAATGTCTTTCAAATAGTTAAATAATGCCTTCGAGTCCACGGAACTGAAAAGAGTTTTCATATCCGGGACTCGAAAGTACTTATCGCGAATGTGTTTAAAATCGAAACATTCTATTAAAAAATGTTCGACTGTAAATGGAGTGTCACATGCGTGGCATGAAGGTGGATCTTCTCGTTTTAAAAGGTACGAATGAGCAGGATATGTGTGCCCAGTTCGGAGCCGAGCGAGGACAACTTCATCTCCATGATCTTTCCGACTTGGAATAGATGCTTTAAGTTTCGGTTGTACTTTAAAAAGTTTGTTGCTGGTCTCGAGAGACCAGCGTTGCTGCCATTCAGTTTGAATGGCTGTACGAATAATTGGTTTAAAATCTGTAGATGGTAGTTTGATATTTGTTTGTTGGAGATTTAATGCATTTTTTGCTTCCTTGTCAACAAATTCGTTGGCTTTAATTCCGACATGGCTCGGAATCCATAGCAAAGTTATTTTAGACTTTTGTAAGATACGAGATATTCGAAGAGCAAGCTTTTGTACGAGTGTGTTTTTAGGATCTCGTAACTGTAAACTCTGTAGGACAGATAGAGGGTCTGAAAAAATGATTGCCTTTTAATGCGGTGTTCATCGATATGTTCGAGGGCCAAACCAGCGACGCATGCTTCGGTAGAAAAGATGGAGGCGCCGGTTGGTAGTCGAACTGAAGTGCAAGAATTAGAAGCACAGCAGGCTGCTGCCATTTTCTCACCTTCTTTGGAACCATCGGTGTAAAGTTGTGTATGAGAAGGGTAATTCGAAATGCATTACTGAAAGGAGGATTCGTGTTCTTCGGGCATAACACTTGATTTCCCTCGCTCGTGTAATGTAAAGTTAAATTCAGGGGTTTGAATGGTCCACGGGGGAACATCATATATGTTAAATTCAGCTATGTCAGTCAACTTTATGTTGAGTTTTTGCAGGAAATTTGAAATTCGGATACCAAATGTCAGCAGAAGTTTTGGGTTTTGCATAAAGATGCTTTGGTATTTTGAGTTGAATACTTGGTCAAAGCAGGATATTTAGGGTTTGATTTTAAATGAGCTGCAAATTGTAATGCACGTTTTTTCCTTCTGTCATAAAGGGATGGTTCATTCGCTTCCACGTACAGGCTTTTTACAGGTGTTGTTCGAAAAGCTCCAATGGCTAGACGGTAGCCCTTGGTTCGGGATTGGGTATAGCATCTGCAGGTAAAAACTGCGCGCCGACCCGTATACCATAGAACCATAATCCAGTTTTGTTCGAATAAGTGATCTGTATAGACGCAAAAGCATTTCACGGTCCGCTCCCCAATCAGTATGAGCAAGGACTAGTATAATGTTTAACGCCTTGGAACACTGATCCTTCAGATACGTTATATGTGGTATGAAAGAGAGTTTCGAATAAAAAATGAGGCCGAGAAATTTAGTCTGTTCAACAACAGGAATTCTAGTGCCATCGAGTGTAAGGTTTGGGTCATTGTGTGCTTTTCGTTTTTGACAGAAATGCATGCACACAGTTTAAGATTTAGAGAATTTGAAGCCGTTTACGTCTGCCCAATTTTGTAGTTTGTTTAAACTCTGTTGAAGCTGTCTCTGTAACCGACCAAGAGGTCATCCACATTTAACGACCCATCTGTTGATTGACCAAGACATTTGACTATATCATTGATTTTAACACAAAAAAGGGTGACTGATAGGATTCCACCCTGTGGGACTCCCATTTCCTGTTTAGACGTTTCAGAAAAGGTTGAACCAACACGGACTTTGAAGTGTCTATCTGATAGGTAATTAAATATAAAATTGGGAAGGTTTCCACGTACGCCAAGGTCGTGAAGATCTTTCATGATGCCATACTGCCATGTAGTATCATAGGCCTTCTCAAGATCAAAGAACACGGCAACAAGGTGTTCCTTCTTGGCAATAGCCTTTCGAATGAATGTTTCGAGTCTGATGAGATGGTCATTTGTCCCTCTTCTGTTTCTAAATCCACTTTGAAGAGGGGATAGTATATCGTTGGCCTCAAGAAACCAAACCAGTCTGGTATTTATCATTCGATTTAAAGTTTATAATATAATTATTTGAAATACGAAGTAAGAAAACATGTATTACAAATGTATCCCTTAGAATAGTAAAATACGTAAACAAAAATAAATTTGTTTAAATGTACTGGTTACCATGGATATCATCGTATGGCGCTTTGAGATTATACTGTACCTTGTTCAACACAATTTGCCTCGCCCCGATGAACAAGTTACAATTTTGATCGTCTTATTGAGCTATAAACACCGGTATGTTTATTACTTACCTGGGTCGCCTGCACAGACACTCCCCGGAGAAGATGGATCCGGACCACAGAGTGTATCACAACACATCTGAAGACCACAATCGGCATTTGATGAACAAACATTGTCACACGAGAAAGGGAGCTCTTGAGGAGAGGGACATACCCCGTTTACTAGAAATGAAAAAGGTTTGTATTATAACTAGGAACCATATGTTATTACCATCATGCACATGTGATTAGTGACATTGAAGTGAACCAACTTATTTCTTGCTGCTGGATCAGATAGTAGAAAATGTTTCTTTAGCTCAATCAGAAAGGTACATGACAATCCAGTTGTTGTCCATTGTCTGAATCCTAGCCAATGTTTTACGAAACAAGTAGGCTCGATTACATTTGTATAAGAGTTTTCTACCGTAAATATCTGGGGGTAAATATTATGTATTCGAACAGGAGGTTTTTCTTGTTAGGTAACACTATATTTCGTACAAACTAAATAGAGAATATTAAATGATTTCATGTTCAATATAATATATATTTAAAGAATATGGCTTAAAATCGAAATTGTACACGAGTGAAATACATATGGTATTCACCGAAAAACTATATTTTAAAAGTATTTTTTAAGAAACAGAGACTAATAATGTCATGCTTGACAACAAAACAGTGCACCATTTTTAATGAGTTACCTCAACGCAATTCTGTCGTTAGCTGATATCATCTGGTAAGATTTCCAAACAAAATGATATAAATTGTATAGTTATGTAAATACCATACTGTATATTGCAATGGTAAAGAAGAAGAATTTTCAAGATTTAAACCTCAAATTCCCCTATTGGGCATGGCCCCTCTTCACCCAGAGGGATCCCCACTGTCCGTTTATACACAATGTAGTCCTCTTCGCTTAAGGATGCTCCATGACAAATAAAATCAAGATCCCTAAAGCCGTTCAGGACTAGTAGCGTTTTATAGGAAAAGTTGATGGTCGGTTGGACGGACGATATATAGTAAATATTATAACAAATATAACATATTTCCTTTATAGGCTTAGTAGAAACTGTATATCGTCATGCTACAATTACATCGGATAGTGACATTACAACATTTTATTTTATTTTTTATTTTTATTTTTATTTTTTTGGTAAAAAAGTTTATTATTAAATATTTACATTTCTACGGAACTTTGACTAAATATACCTACTAAGCATTTTGAAATTAGTTTTTTCAGTTGGTCGTATGAATACATCAGCCTGATACATCATATTATCAACCTGATTAATCTGTTATTCCGCGGGGCGCGGGAAGTAGGTTTTTTATTGTTTTTTTTTATATACAGTATCATAATGTACTAGAAATACAATATCATGTTATAATTTAAGTTACATGTATATACAGTATCATAATGCACTAGAAATACAATATCATGTTATAACTCAAGTTATATATCATAATGTACTAGAAATACAATATCATGTTATAATTTAAGTTACATGTATACATCATAATGTACTAGAAATACAATATCAAGTCACAATATAAGTAATATATCATAATGTACTAGAAATACAATATCATGTTATAATTCAAGCAATATATCATAATGTACCAGAAATACAATATTATGTTATAAGTTAAGTTACATATATATATCATAATGCACTAGAAATACATCATTATGTTATAATTTAAGTTATATATCATAATGTACCAGAAATACAACATCATGTTATAATTCAAGTTACATGTATACATCATAATGTACCAGAAATACAACATCATGTTACAATATAAGTAAAACATCATAATGTACTAGAAATACAATATCATGTTATAACTCAAGTAATATATCATAATGTACTAGAAATACAATATCATGTTATAATTTAAGTAATATATCATAATGTACTAGAAATACAATATCATGTTATAATATAAATAATATATCATTTTGTACTAGAAATACAATTCCATGTTATAAGTCAAATTACATGTATATACAGTATCCTAATGTACTAGAAATACAATATCATGTTATAATTTAAGTGATATATCATTTTGTACTAGAAATACAATATCATGTTATAATTTAAGTAATATATCATAATGTACTAGAGATATAATATCATTTTTTGTTTTCATTACGTAGTAAACACATTATATTGTATAAAAACAGCGTTTTCATTATGTAGTAAACAAGCAATATTGTATAATAACGTGTTTTTTTTTTAAATCTTATTTTTTTATTAACCATTAATCGCCATAATTTAAGCATATTATATATAGTGTATTGATTCACATTTAAAACGAAAAGGAAGTTAATAAAAGTAAATAATCAAAATAAAAGATTCAATCCGGAAACTAAAAGGTCCCGTGTTTACGTTTGTTTTTATCCTTATACTGTACAATCATGGCGGTGTCTCCATGTGTTCGGAATTTGGTGCGGTGTCTGGATGTTTATACGCGTTCCCGTTGTATTTTGTGGATATACATTGAAGGGTATAGGTAAGTAATAACAAAGTGTTGTTATATTTGTTTACGTTCTCGCGATATTTTGTTGCATTATTGTGTGGGGTAGGTTCCTTATTGATGCAGCACCCACGTGTTCCACCTTCAGGGTATCATAAAAGGACAATAAGTAGCATGATTTACTATTTTAGTTGTATCAAATCGATTATCTAACTTTGTTATCATTATTTTTTATATACATGATTATCTTATTTATTTAGTATGTAACAATAATAATTGTTCATTACATAAATATGGGGGGGGGGTAGTGTCAGATAACTAAATACAATTAACATATAGTACAGTGTCACGTTAATCAGTCATTTTTCCTTTTTTTTCAGTGTAGTTTCAGTCATGGAGTGTTTTCATTCGATGGAAGTGATTCCCGACTTTTTCTGTGGAGATTGGAAGTGTTTGAAGATGTGTACCTACAAGAGATGCAGAGTGTCTAGGAAAATTTACATTGTTTATTTCTGTATTTGTTAATATCTACTGTTGTTTGTACATATTGTTTAAATATGCTTGTTACATTTACCTGTTTAGTTTTTGCCTCACTTATGTAATAATATGTATAGATTACAAAGCCTATAATTGTTAGGAGGTGATTGAGTTCATTATAATTTGGGTGTTCTATTTTATATCCAATTGCTAAGTTTTTTAAAGTCAACATATCCTTTTTATATCCAAGTTTATCAAAAAGGTGCTTAATTGCATTATTAAAACTTTGTAGATATCTGCATTTGATGAAAAAATGTAACATATTTCCTTTATAGGCTTTGTGGAAACTATATATCGTCATGCTACAATTACATCGGATAGTGACATTACAACATTTTAAATAATCTCATGTAGTAACACTATCTTAAGATCTTGTACTAGATTTACTGAAACTATGAATATGTTTAAATACTCCGGCATAAGTGTAAACAGAACAAGATTCATTTTTAAATAAAAGTAAATCTAGATCACATCGTACTTGAAGATTAAAAGTGTCTAATCTGTGAAAAAATGATATTTTTTTCAATGTTATAATGGCGACATTTGAACAGGAACTTATTGAATATTATCACACATTTGTTGTGCATGTACTCCGTATGACATAATACGTTGTTGATGGCTTGGTCTTGACGACTTTAACGTTGGCGGATTTTTACACTGGCACGAATTCATGTAACTGTTATAACTTTGTAGAAAACAGACAAATCCTTAAAAGCATCATTCGTCTTGTACATGTAAAAGGGAACAATAACATATTAAAAAAATATAACACCTGTTATAACATCACATGTGACGTCATCAAATAAAGACGTCATATCACAAAATGGCAAAGATTTGCATTATATGTTTTATTTCGATAACCACATTCTAATTTAGCCCAAATTTGTACTCGCATCAGTTTTGATTAAACACTACAATTATTTAGAAAAGAAATTCATAAATAACAATTATTATTAAAATCTGATTGCTGTAAGCGTACATATTTTAGCGCTTTCGGATTTTAAATAATGCGCTCTAGAATCAATGCGCCTATTTATTAAGTTTGTGTTTGTTGTCTCTATTACATATTTGTGTGCCCAATTCATCAACGCACTAAACTGTTAAAATCTGTTAATGCGCTAAAATTTCAATACGCTAACATTAGTTCAATGTTCTGATTAAATTACCTTCACTTGTCACAAACAGCAAAGTCATCACCAGCCACACAAGATTTGCCATTGCCGATTTCATCAGACAGTCTGTAATAAGAAAAGAAACATTCATATACGTCAACACGATGGAACTGAATTATATCATGGTGATATTACTTAATTGTTTGATATAACCTTAACATAAGATGTCCTTACTAACCGCACTTCACCCATTTCAACTTTTACTTATGATTTCATCAAATCACCAAGTTATAACGCAACGAAGCACTTAAGGGAAACATGAACAAGCTATATTATACATCTAATAGATTAATTGCAATATGATAAGTAGATATCTTCATTGCTGAATTTGATATGTTATTTCAACCTCGGGACACCTGGACGTTAATATGACATGATATAAGCATGAGTAAATATGAAAATCATCACAATTATGAATCTCCGTGGAAGTAATTTTAATTTAAGTTCCATAAACTGGAAATGACTGTATCTAAAGATATATTTTCTGACTAATTTACGGATACAATAAATCGATAATTGCAATATTTCGCAAAAAAATGGTGTTAAAATTAAGAAAATTCAATAAAATACCACTTTTTTAATTTGAAATGTTTACCGTTCCATTTTGTAATACAAGAAATGATAACGTTTAATAATGATATGATCAACTTACCAACAGTTCGATAGATGATAATTGGTCAGCGAGATCTTCATCCAGTCTCCAGAAAATATGCAAGATGTCATTTGTCTTGACTTTATATAGCTACGTGTTACAAAAAAAATGTGCATACTCTCTCTCTGATTGATTAACGTAAATGAATTATCTGATTCAAATGTGAAAAGACACATTTCGTAAATGTCATGATCTTCTTTTTTAATTGATTTTTAGAAATAGATATTTTTAATTGAAATTCGAACCGAATGGAAATACCTGCCGGACATTTAAGGAAAAAAGCAATACATATAGCTACCGTCATTATGTTTACCTGGCTGGTCGTGAGGAACACGTTGTCTAGTTTTAAAAACATTATACATTTATTTCATAACCTATATCAGACAGGTGTTTTTGCGATATAAGCAAACCATCTGACCGTGTGAGGCACACACGCCTTATATTAATTGTATAATTATATTTGATAATAGGGTTAAGTGACTCAACGGTTTAATATTATTTAATTAAAAAATCAAAAGTAATTATTAACGAAGTAAAATCGTACCTGGCAGATATCAAGGCTGAAGTTTCACAAAGTTCGACATACGGGCCTCCTATCATTTTTAATGTATACAAAAGATATTGTTTATGAACATGGCTGTTAATTTAACGAGTTTGGCAGTGATGACCAAATTGGGGTTGGTTAGTCGCATAGGGGTTAACGTCCTATCACCAGCTTAGGTCATTTAAGGACGTGTATCCATGTGTGTTTTGTATGCGAGCAAGTGTTTATGTGTGCCGGAGACAGTCTATGTTGGTGCACTAGCCTCCTTGTGATAGCGCGGATCTGATGCCGACTTTATTGTGCTTTCTCACTGAAATACCATTCAGAAGGCACACAACACAGCACTCCACTCGGTCATATTATACTGACAACGGTTGAACCAGTTGTAGTGATTTCCCTAAATACTGAATGTTAAGCAGGGAATAACAACTACCATTTTTAAGGACTTTCGTATGTCCCGGCCTTCCTTGTGGTGCTGTCGTTGGGAACAGTCTTGGTGCCGGGCCTGTTTTTTCGGGTTCAGGTCTTGGTGTGACTTCATACTTTCTTTCGAGATTGTCTGTGTCTACCGGGATTAGTAAGCTGCTGGTCAGACTTACCCTCCCGGTCAGTTACCCGGACCCGGTCCTATAATGTCCGCCCCGGAGTGTCATTTGGCCGGGAACCTGGGGAGTGACCTGACAGAGATGTCAATATCAGCAGAGGTGTTCACTTCGGCAATATTTTTCCTGATTGAGCTGATTTTATTCAGAAAGTAATCACTGAACTTGCTTGCTAAGTCTTTTTCAGAATTACAGCTTGGTAGGATAATTTCACCTTTCTGTCCCATTAGGTTTTTGGTGAGTCTAAAAAGCTGTCTATTATCATTGCCGTATTCTTTGATTCTTTCCGAATAATAAGCCTTCTTTGACTGAAAGAGTAGTGAACCAACTAGCCGACATTACTCTCTATACATATCTGTTGGTCAACGGGTAATTTGGTCCGTCGCCACTGTCTCTGCTTTTCTACGGTTCTGTTTTGGTTCCCCTTTACATCACTTAGACATGGATCAATCACTGAAATAGCTCCATGAATGACTGAGTTATCTTCCCTCGTTATGACCACATCTAGTGTGTGGCCATGGCATGGGTGTGTGTGTACATGTAGCTTCTGTCACATGGTTAATCAGACCCCTGGAATCTAGTAGACCAGAGAACTGGCGAGCATCAACATTAGATAGATCGTCTAAGTGGCAATTTAGATCACCCGTGATAATAATCTCTTGTGGTACAACAACTTGGTGGTCTAAAAAGGTAGGCCATTCATCAAAAAACACTGTATTTCGGAAAGCATTCTGTTTCGATTGTGGAGGCCTGTAAATGATATACAATCTAAATTGTTTATCACCAGCAATGACAGAACAAGTCATGTGCTCAAAGTGTGTGTATACATCATCATGGCTGGAAGAGATGTCTCACACTTAGGCCTTTCTTAAACAGAACAGCCACCCACCACCACGTTTGCCGAGCCTAGCATTGTGGTGGAATTCATAGTCTGTTGGTTTTAGCTCAGCTAGGACCTGGTCATCGATATCTGAACCTAACCAGGTTTCTGTCAATGCAAGAATGTCAATGTCCTGAGATGTTACAAAATACCCGATGGACAATGACTTATTCTTCACTGAGCGACAGTTTAAGGACACTAAATTCAGAGGAATAACTGACTTTCAGTGACCAGCTAATGTTGGCCTGATGACATGTAAATTCTCGAACGATACTGATGATGTCGGAATCCGTGTGGAAGTATCGTTACGAGAATGCACAATAGTGTCGATGCCCGATACTTCTGTAAGTGCAGTGTGGCCCTGCAAGAAAGAGTGCGAGGCAGACAGACCATTTGTAGTGACCAAATGGATGAGGTTATTAGTGTTCAGGCCGAGTGGGTAAAACCACTGGTTCCGTTTGATTTAACACCGGAACAGACCCTGGGCCGTTTTTCTTATCCGTTTAAACGCAACAGAAACGGAACGAAAACGCAAAGGAAACGCAACGGAAACGCATCGGAAACTCAACGCGAAACACATTCCTTTATATGAATTCATAAGATTAAAAGTATTTTTGAAGTTGGTGGTTTCTCACTTATCTTTTTTTAATTTTCTATATTTTCCCCAAATATTATTTCAAGATGAAGTTACGGGAAAAGTCTTGAACAATGTTGTTTTCGACATCAACAATACATATACAAATACTGAATTTGTTGCTGAAAAATATTTAATCAACGTACGTGTAATTGTTCGTTTTTATTTAAACTAGGCGATAGCAAATGTTCAAAAGGAGATGAAATATGAAATTTGTGTTTGGAAAATATTGGAAATTGATATCATCATATTTATAAAACAAGTGAATATGATGTGTTTGCATAGAGTATTATTCCATTATTATCTTACAAATCCAGCTGAAATGCTGCAAGCGAATTCCGTGTAATTATTGTTTTTTCTTAAAATCGTCCTTCTCTACTTATATCTCACTTATGATATTCTCTTTAGTGGTATTATTTGATAATCATCATCAGTATTTAAATGAATGATATTGAAGCCGGAGCGTTAGTTAATGTATCTTATCTATACATCTAACAACACAACATACATGTATACATTCTATGCACCCTGTTACGCTTAATCATATTCATTGCTGTATCCACGGATAATCTGATTCCGGGTATATAATAATGAAGAATGAAGATGAGTAACACTTAATGCCCTTTTCATTATGCGTCGGAAACGTATGGTTGTGAGGCATAGATAATAAAGGACTTCAAGGGATTAGGGGGTTAGATTAGTGTTTACTAATTTGAAGTTACGCTATAATTGTATCAATTCAATTTCAATTTCAATTCAACTTTATTCTTTCACTATACCATGTATAGAGAAACATATTTACAATATAATATATAGTAAATGTAGTGTTCGTAGTGTGGTGTAGTGTAGTGTACACAGTACTGTTTCATAATAAATACACATTGGTATCGAGGACCTCAAATACTGTTATTAATTATTCTGATAAAAGTACAAAGTTTCTTCAGCGTTTTTATATTAGTAGTATTCATTGATTCATAGAACTAATTACATTTGGTCTCGTCCAAAAATATTTATCTATTTATAAAATTCGATACCCAGACATTGACGGACACTCAAACAAGTAATGGAATTCGTCACCAATTTGCTGACTGTTACAGTGTGGACATTTTCTTTCATTGTAATATATCATGCCATCTGCCGGTTTCAACAATAAATTTGTGATTGGTAGTTCTAAATTTACAAAATGTTACTCTATCTATATCACTTAAAATATCTAAGTAATTTTCAAAGTGACAATTATTTTTAAAATATGAATGTGCTTTATGTATTTTATATCAATTTAATTCAAATGAGATTACGATCACAAGTACCGTAAAATTTTAAAAGTTTGTGGGGGAGGGGTTGGGCGATCAGTATCTGACGAATGACGGCAACATTTCTTTAAAATATTTTGCTAACATACATAATAGTTTTATTTTTCAGAATTTCCTTCTTAAATCTGCAACAAAAAGATATTTTGATAGGAAATAAAATATATCATTTAATTTTATAATTGGCACAAACATGTCCAATTTATAACACCGTCCTTTGGTATGGTTACTATAATTATGTAACTTCTTTCAGATATACGATTAGCAACTGATTCGTGTGTCAAGAGGTTGAATAAGTTTAGTATTCATTCCCAATTTCAAAAGAACAAACCAAACTTTACATTGTATCTATTTAAATTTTCATTTTTTTATTTCTTTTATATCTTTTAGCACATTTTATTCTACTTATAAAGTCCTAAATTAATGTTTCTAGTTGTAACTATTTTATGATTATTTCAGCAAAATCACAATGTAAATCCTAACGTGTGAAGTCATCTTATATCAAAATCCTTTCGCTAATTTACCTGGATATGTAAACCAGAACAGACCGGCTTGTTAGTTACGATGGCCATGGCCGCTATCAGGGGTGGTATTAGCTCAGCGGGGGTGCACTACCCCTCACCGGTACTTCACGTTTAGCCCCCTGGGCATCCCCATTTCAGTATTGTATTGTTTGTACTGTTTATTCAACTTGAGGCCTTACGGCTCATAAGCATACACAGCAACGTATAATTGATACAACAGTGATATGAAATACCAAATATTTATAACATCATGAATGAAGCATAATCTTGTACATCGCATATATATATAGTACCTATAAATGGACAATATAATTCTTTAAATTATTATAAAGTACACGATAGATAAATTATCGGAAGATGGACAGCTCTTGTAAAGTTACCTCACCTAAGTGTATCGTGGCTATCGGAAAACAGATGAGGTGACAACAACATTTTCTTAGCATAATATTGACCGGGGCTCAATAAAGAATATGTTAATTACAAAAACAAACAAGAGATCCCAGAGGGATCTTGGCGCCCACCTTTGTACCATCTTCATTAGTTCTTTGTCAGTTCGATCTTTTCTCTTCTTTCCTCTAATCTGTTTGATCGAGTCATGTTAACAGTAAATGCACCTTGAGGTAACTTTTGATCTAAACTTAATACTGATGTGTATGAAAGCCAACCTTCAAAGTGAGTTTGTCATTTCACATATTTACTAGTACAGTACTTAATGTGAAAGAAATAGAAT
>NW_018405619.1:1103493-1120259 GCF_002113885.1 Mizuhopecten yessoensis
AAGGGGAACCTACATATAAAATTTGAGAAAGATTCCTCTGGTACTTCTTGAGAAATAGCGATAACAAACTTTCAATATCAAAATCCAAGATGGCTGCCTGTCGGCCATGTTGTTTATCCGATCATTCTCAAAAATTGCCCTGCACAGCTATGGACTAAGGGAAACCTACATATAAATTTGAGAAAGATCCTTCATGAGAAATAGCGATAACATACTTTCAATATCAAAATCCAAGTTGGCTGCCTGTCGGCCATGCTGTTTATCCGATCAGTCTCAAAAGTTGCCCTGCACAGCTAAGGACCAAGGGGAACCTACATATAAAATTTGAGAAAGATCCCTTTGGTACTACTTGAGAAGTAGTGATAACAAGAATTGTTTAAGGACGGACGACGGACGACGGACGCAGGGTGATTTAAATAGTCCACCATCAGATGATGGTGCGCTAAAAAACAGGCATACAATTTGTATACAGTAGTGTAGTGATCAGGGGATAGACAAAACAATATGTGTAAACCTGGAAATAAACAAGAACTCATATGTTATCAGTCAGGGTGAGAAAAAACACAATAACCTAAGGTTGGAATCTAGACCGTTCTAGCCATTTTGATTGCAGATACTTTCCTAGATTACACAGCTCGTTTCTGTTACGTACAGATAGCAGTTGTTCAAGTTTATATGAAGATGGCCGGCTCCAGTAATACTTTTTATTTTAACTTTTTTACGAATATCAACATGGAGTGGACAAATCAGAACAAAATGGAACTCGTCCTCTACCTGGTTTTGATTACAATAAAGACATAACCTATTCGCCCTCAAGATTTTTTCAATATTTCAAGATTTTTTATTTCACAACTTATAGTTTGAGTGCATGACAGGCAAACATTCTATATCATAGCATGGTACATAATTATATATATACGTGTATAGTTACATACAAATAATCCAGTGTTCAACTTATATAAAATGTCACTAGCAAAAGAAAAACTTATAGAATAGAGACACCAAAGTACTTTTGTTAATTTTTGAACAAATTAGCTTACACTTTTTAACAATTTCATATTAAAAATTGTGAACATTCCTGTCATTTTATGTTGATTTGGACTTGTATAAAAATGGTCCGGAATATATTTTTCCCTTATTTTGACTAAAGTGTCGTTATTACAAGTATATAAGTAACGAAACTCGTCCCCAATACCAGTTTTACAAAGTGGGCATATTCTGTCCTTTCTTTGAATTCCCAACCATCTTCCTGCTTCTACTAGAAGCTTAATAATTGAAGTTCTAAATTTGCAGATAATTTTCCTATCTTTTGCGTTTAATCTTATCAAATAGTCTTCTAAACCAAAGCGATATTTAAATGTAGAGTACAATCGTCCTCTGGATCTCTGGATGAGGTGTCAATTTTATTAAACCATGAATGAACTGATCGTGTAATTTATGTATAATTGCAGTTTTTAAATAAGCAATATCGGGCAGACAGGTTTTTTGATGGATCCAAACATAGCTTAGACCTACGCTATCCAGGATATGTTTACCATAATTCAACCATTTAAACTCGATTTGTCCATTTTCATGTAATGAGTACATCAATTTGTACATACGACTAGACAACTTATTTTCACACGAGGTAAGTGTATACCAAAATTTAATCATTCATAATTTGACATCAACCTCAATAGGGTATCTGCCCGTTTCTCCATATACCATAGAATTACAAGTATTTCTACGTAGACCAAGAATTCGTTTTTAGAATTGGAGGTGCATTTTTTCAAGTATACTAAGATCCTCATAGCCCCATATTTCTGATGAGTATAGCAAAATTGGAGCAACTAGCGAGTCAAACAATTCGAATTGTAAATCAATGGATAACGTAACATTTCTTATTTTCTTATATACGGCATATAGCGCTTTTTTGGCCTGTTCCGCTAATTCCTTTTTTGACACTACAAAAGTTCCATTATAGTAAAATAGAACACCTAAGTATGGAAAAGAATCTTGAATGTCTAGCTCATTATCATGTAATAGAAATCGATAACTGTTAGTATTCTTTCGTTTAGAAAAGATGACAGGTTTTGTCTTCTGTGTGTTTACCGTTAGTTTCCAATTATCACAAATCATTTTCACCAAAACTAAAGGCTGATAATATAGGAATATCCAATCCGTATCACTAGTTTGTACTGGTATTGTATTGGTGTTTTTTTTATCTATTTAAATATGCATGGTCAAGGGAAACCGGAAACTTGCTATATCCCTCAATCCCATACTTTAACCGTTTTATTATACCGATACACACTGGAGAGATAGTTTTAACTAGAAAATATTTGATAATTCCCAGTAAAAAAAAAATTGTCGGTAAAAATGTCAATATATCCACTTACAAGATTTTTTTTATTCGGTGACATATATAATTGTCGGCAAATTGTCGTCTCGATCACAGTGCAAGAATGACACAATTCAAGTTGTTTATGCCATTTTAAGTGCCCCGGAAACTACAAAAAAGTCGTTAAATATATCTCAGCTGCGTCCAATGTAAAAACACACCCGTGTCTCGTTATTGCCTCGCATCACTTTAAGAGATTTATCTACTTTAATCCAATTAAAACAACCCTTTTTCCGACCCTAACTTACCCTATTGTTCTCCTCAGAGGACCCCTCGGAACTAGACAATGTAGCCATAATTGGATAATTGGCGATTTTGATATCAAGCGGAGCTTTGTGTTGACAGGTGACCATTTTGTCAAAACAAAAAGAGTTCTAATACCTGACCTTGCCATTCATCGAAAATGCATTCAGCCGTGACATCGTAGTACACAGAGATGTCGTAGGGCTTAATTTACCTGTAACAATTGCTCTAGAAACAGTTATTGCTTAAAAAATCTATAGTCGACAGTAACTTCTATAAAAGTCCCTTATCGACATTTTCGACAAAAGTAGTTTCAAATCGCCAATCATGTTGTACTTTTGCCATTGAAGCCAAAAAGAGAGACATTATTGAGCTTTTCTACCTGAAGATCTAATAACATTTCTATTGGTTTGAAAGGATTTTTTTACCAATATAGTTGTTGGTCAGACATAAAATATCTCAATTAATCAAAAGCAATATATAATATAACGGTCTACTCCTTCGGAACCTCAAATGTGCCTGATTCATCTTCGGAACATCTTCAGTTTGAAATTCGCAACACCTTTGTGTTGTATGTTAGATCTATAAAGGAAATCGATATCTGAGCTATCCAAGAGCTTGTAATTAGCGACAGAAGTAAACACACGAAAGTCCTCCACAGTGTTCAGCAACAGATGTCAAAATCTGGGACTGAAACCGAAATTAATAGTCCCTGCTGGGGTTCTCGCAGGGGTGACTAAACCTGGGTTTTTTCATTGAAAGATAATACCCAGATTATTGTATTTGTATGAAAATTTACCATGTAGTTTGTTTAACCTTTTTTCTCACCTTTGTTTAGAAATCCACAAAATATAATAACTGATTGAAAATATCCATATTATGATACATTGAATGATCTATATTTCACTACAATGCACTACGGTGTAAACGCGAGTCACAAGGATGTGAGTTCGAGTGCAAACACTTGTGCACTAGAGTGAACGGTCTTGTTTAATCCCAGTGCACTTATTCAGTTTGCTCCCAACTTTAATAATATTTTCAACATTTCCATCATTATTTTAAATACCTGTGCATGAAATTAATTTAGCTGCAAAAGGTGTTCATTTCATACTGAAAATCGACTATAATATTATATTTCTAAATCTTAAAGTTCATACTAATTTAATTATAAATAAACATTTCTAAAATAAAATAAAGGAAAAGTAATTTGACTTTTTAATAACGTTAGAACATTATTTTGATAAAAATCGAATCGAATCACCACCGTGTTACGTTAGCGTTTTAATGGCTTTTAAATTGTAATATTTTTTATTTTCACCAGTGAGTACATCAGTTGAATTGGTAATAAACATTATTGCTGATTTGAAAATAAAATATCACAAGAAAATCTCGAACTATGGCCAATAAAATTCTATGTAAAAAGGGATTTTTTTCACCATTCAATTGCAGAACGCATTCTTCATAATATTTTTTAAGCTGAATTTGGAAATGTTTTCGGCCGTCTTTATTCATTTATATATATGCAATCAAGTTTCAATGATTATAGGAAGTGCTATATTAATGTTGATTACATTTTTCAAAACTGTAAAATAACTTGTTTTCATTATTTAGCATATCATATCTTATGCTTACACCTATTTGGTGTACCAATCATGGATACTTATAGTTATCTATGCAATAATGTTGTTTCTAGAAATAAGCTGATGCGATTAAGGGTGTCAGATAAGAAACAGAAAGCCAGGCATCAAGTAGGCATCATAGGCAGTATTCATCAAGACGTTAACCAAGTTGTCTGGTCGCCATGTTGATCTCATTTAAATATATTATTTTTTAGAAATAAAGCCTGTTGTTTTTATTTGCTCATTATTGCTCCTTATCCTTTCGTAATTACTACTTCAGTTGTCACTTTGATGGCGAGACGTTACATATATTTGACACAAATTCACTTTTGCTTTACTTTGTGTATGCAATAAAGACCGGGCGAAAGAATAGTGGTAAAGAAATCAGATCAATGTTGTTGCTTTTGTTTTTTTACCTCAAATAATATGAATTACCAGCATACTCTTAATTATACCACGCACCTTTGATACATGTACGATCCACGACTAATAGCGTTCATTTTTTACTCACTCACACTGCAATTTAAACGCACAACATATAATTGCTAGTAACGATATTAATAATATGTACAACCCAGATAACAGAAATCAGAACATCTTTTTTAGTTTGCTTAAAGCTATTATGATTTATTGCAAAGCTCATAATTTTTTTCACTATATTTTATTACACTGGTCTTCCTTTTTATCGTACATGAATATATATATAAAACATACCCATACCATATTGTATGTTTAAAACATTTAAATTTTGGTCATAGGCTTGTCATGAGTTATTTGTCAGAACTTCAGTGCCAGGATGAGATAATTCATCTGTTAAAATAAAGAAAATAGCTGATATAAGAGAAATGAACATGCATATTGGAGCAAATCATTTTCACCAAAACTAAAGGCTGATAATATAGGAATATCCAATCCGTATCACTAGTTTGTACTGGTATTGTATTGGTGTTTTTTTATCTATTTAAATATGCATGGTCAAGGGAAACCGGAAACTTGCTATATCCCTCAATCCCATACTTTAACCGTTTTATTATACCGATACACACTGGAGAGATAGTTTTAACTAGAAAATATTTGATAATTCCCAGTAAAAAAAAATTGTCGGTAAAAATGTCAATATATCCACTTACAAGATTTTCTTTTATTCGGTGACATATAATTGTCGGCAAATTGTCGTCTCGATCACAGTGCAAGAATGACACAATTCAAGTTGTTTATGCCATTTTAAGTGCCCCGGCAACTACAAAAAAGTCGTTAAATATATCTCAGCTGCGTCCAATGTAAAAACACACCCGTGTCTCGTTATTGCCTCGCATCACTTTAAGAGATTTATCTACTTTAATCCAATTGAAACAACCCTTTTCCCGACCCTAACTTACCCTATTGTTCTCCTCAGAGGACCCCTCGGAACTAGACAATGTAGCCATAATTGGATAATTGGCGATTTTGATATCAAGCGGAGTCTTTGTGTTGACAGGTGACCATTTTGTCAAAACAAAAAGAGTTCTAATACCTGACCTTGCCATTCATCGAAAATGCATTCAGCCGTGACATCGTAGTACACAGAGATGTCGTAGGGCTTAATTTACCTGTAACAATTGCTCTAGAAACAGTTATTGCTTAAAAAATCTATAGTCGACAGTAACTTCTATAAAAGTCCCTTATCGACATTTTCGACAAAAGTAGTTTCAAATCGCCAATCATGTTGTACTTTTGCCATTGAAGCCAAAAAGAGAGACATTATTGAGCTTTTCTACCTGAAGATCTAATAACATTTCTATTGGTTTGAAAGGATTTTTTTACCAATATAGTTGTTGGTCAGACATAAAATATCTCAATTAATCAAAAGCAATATATAATATAACGGTCTACTCCTTCGGAACCTCAAATGTGCCTGATTCATCTTCGGAACATCTTCAGTTTGAAATTCGCAACACCTTTGTGTTGTATGTTAGATCTATAAAGGAAATCGATATCTGAGCTATCCAAGAGCTTGTAATTAGCGACAGAAGTAAACACACGAAAGTCCTCCACAGTGTTCAGCAACAAATGTAAAAATCTGGGACTGAAACCGAAATTAATAGTCCCTGCTGGGGTTCTCGCAGGGGTGACTAAACCTGGGTTTTTTCATTGAAAGATAATACCCAGATTATTGTATTTGTATGAAAATTTACCATGTAGTTTGTTTAACCTTTTTTCTCACCTTTGTTTAGAAATCCACAAAATATAATAACTGATTGAAAATATACATATTATGTAACATTGAATGATCTATATGTCACTACAATGCACTACGGTGTAAACGCGAGTCACAAGGATGTGAATTCGAGTGCAAACACTTGTGCACTAGAGTTAACGGTCTTGTTTAATCCCAGTGCACTTATTCAGTTTGCTCCCAACTTTAATAATATTTTCAACATTTCCATCATTATTTTAAATACCTGTGCATGAAATTAATTTAGCTGCAAAAGGTGTTCATTTCATACTGAAAATCGACTATAATATTATATTTCTAAATCATAAAGTTCATGCTAATTTAATTATAAATAAACATTTCTAAAAAAAAATAAAGGAAAAGCAATGTGACTTTTTAATAACGTTAGAACATTATTTTGATAAAAATCGAATCGAATCACCACCGTGTTACGTTAGCGTTTTAATGGCTTTTAAATTGTAATATTTTTTATTTTCACCAGTGAGTACATCAGTTGAATTGGTAATAAACATTAAAGGTACATTATTGCTGATTTGAAAATAATATATTACAACAAAATCTCGAACTATGGCCAATAAAATTCTATGTAAAAAGTTTTTTTTTTCACCATTCAATTATAGAACGCATTCTTCATAATGTTCTTTAAGCTGAATTTGGAAATGTTTTCGGCTGTCTTTATTCAATTATATATATGCAATTAAGTTCCAATGATTATAGGAAGTGCTATATTAATTTTGATTACATTTTTCAACACTGTAAAATAACTTGTTTTCATTATTTAGCATATCATATCTTATGCTTACACGTATTTGGTGTACCAATCATGGATACTTATAGTTATCTATGCAATAATGTTGTTTCTAGAAATAAGCTGATGTGATTAAGGGTGTTTTTTCATTGAAAGATAATACCGAGATTATTTTATTTGTATGAAAATATACCATGTAGTTTGTTTAACCTTTTTTTCTCACCTTTGTTTAGAAATCCACAAAATATAATAACTGATTGAAAATATCCATATTATGATACATTGAATGATCTAAATTTCACTACAATGCACTACGGTGTAAACGCGAGTCACAAGGATGTGAGTTCGAGTGCAAACACTTGTGCACTAGAGTGAACGGTCTTGTTTAATCCCAGTGCACTTATTCAGTTTGCTCCCAACTTTAATAATATTTTCAACATTTCCATCATTATTTTAAATACCTGTGCATGAAATNCTAGTTTGTACTGGTATTGTATTGGTGTTTTTTTTATCTATTTAAATATGCATGGTCAAGGGAAACCGGAAACTTGCTATATCCCTCAATCCCATACTTTAACCGTTTTATTATACCGATACACACTGGAGAGATAGTTTTAACTAGAAAATATTTGATAATTCCCAGTAAAAAAAATTGTCGGTAAAAATGTCAATATATCCACTTACAAGATTTTTTTTTATTCGGTGACATATAATTGTCGGCAAATTGTCGTCTCGATCACAGTGCAAGAATGACACAATTCAAGTTGTTTATGCCATTTTAAGTGCCCCGGCAACTACAAAAAAGTCGTTAAATATATCTCAGCTGCGTCCAATGTAAAAACACACCCGTGTCTCGTTATTGCCTCGCATCACTTTAAGAGATTTATCTACTTTAATCCAATTTAAACAACCCTTTTTCCGACCCTAACTTACCCTATTGTTCTCCTCAGAGGACCCCTCGGAACTAGACAATGTAGCCATAATTGGATAATTGGCGATTTTGATATCAAGCGGAGTCTTTGTGTTGACAGGTGACCATTTTGTCAAAACAAAAAGAGTTCTAATACCTGACCTTGCCATTCATCGAAAATGCATTCAGCCGTGACATCGTAGTACACAGAGATGTCGTAGGGCTTAATTTACCTGTAACAATTGCTCTAGAAACAGTTATTGCTTAAAAAATCTATAGTCGACAGTAACTTCTATAAAAGTCCCTTATCGACATTTTCGACAAAAGTAGTTTCAAATCGCCAATCATGTTGTACTTTTGCCATTGAAGCCAAAAAGAGAGACATTATTGAGCTTTTCTACCTGAAGATCTAATAACATTTCTATTGGTTTGAAAGGATTTTTTTACCAATATAGTTGTTGGTCAGACATAAAATATCTCAATTAATCAAAAGCAATATATAATATAACGGTCTACTCCTTCGGAACCTCAAATGTGCCTGATTCATCTTCGGAACATCTTCAGTTTGAAATTCGCAACACCTTTGTGTTGTATGTTAGATCTATAAAGGAAATCGATATCTGAGCTATCCAAGAGCTTGTAATTAGCGACAGAAGTAAACACACGAAAGTCCTCCACAGTGTTCAGCAACAGATGTCAAAATCTGGGACTGAAACCGAAATTAATAGTCCCTGCTGGGGTTCTCGCAGGGGTGACTAAACCTGGGTTTTTTCATTGAAAGATAATACCCAGATTATTGTATTTGTATGAAAATTCACCATGTAGTTTGTTTAACCTTTTTTCTCACCTTTGTTTAGAAATCCACAAAATATAATAACTGATTGAAAATATACATATTATGTAACATTGAATGATCTATATGTCACTACAATGCACTACGGTGTAAACGCGAGTCACAAGGATGTGAATTCGAGTGCAAACACTTGTGCACTAGAGTTAACGGTCTTGTTTAATCCCAGTGCACTTATTCAGTTTGCTCCCAACTTTAATAATATTTTCAACATTTCCATCATTATTTTAAATACCTGTGCATGAAATTAATTTAGCTGCAAAAGGTGTTCATTTCATACTGAAAATCGACTATAATATTATATTTCTAAATCATAAAGTTCATGCTAATTTAATTATAAATAAACATTTCTAAAAAAAAATAAAGGAAAAGCAATGTGACTTTTTAATAACGTTAGAACATTATTTTGATAAAAATCGAATCGAATCACCACCGTGTTACGTTAGCGTTTTAATGGCTTTTAAATTGTAATATTTTTTATTTTCACCAGTGAGTACATCAGTTGAATTGGTAATAAACATTAAAGGTACATTATTGCTGATATGAAAATAAAATATTACAACAAAATCTCGAACTATGGCCAATAAAATTCTATGTAAAAAGTTTTTTTTTTCACCATTCAATTATAGAACGCATTCTTCATAATGTTCTTTAAGCTGAATTTGGAAATGTTTTCGGCTGTCTTTATTCAATTATATATATGCAATTAAGTTCCAATGATTATAGGAAGTGCTATATTAATTTTGATTACATTTTTCAACACTGTAAAATAACTTGTTTTCATTATTTAGCATATCATATCTTATGCTTACACGTATTTGGTGTACCAATCATGGATACTTATAGTTATCTATGCAATAATGTTGTTTCTAGAAATAAGCTGATGTGATTAAGGGTGTTTTTTCATTGAAAGATAATACCCAGATTATTTTACTTGTATGAAAATAGACCATGTAGTTTGTTTAACCTTTTTTTCTCACCTTTGTTTAGAAATCCACAAAATATAATAACTGATTGAAAATATCCATATTATGATACATTGAATGATCTATATGTCACTACAATGCACTACGGTGTAAACGCGAGTCACAAGGATGTGAATTCGAGTGCAAACACTTTTGCACTAGAGTGAACGGTCTTGTTTAATCCCAGTGCACTTATTCAGTTTGCTCCCAACTTTAATAATATTTTCAACATTTCCATCATTATTTTAAATACCTGTGCATGAAATTAATCTAGCTGCAAAAGGTGTTCATTTCATAGTGAAAATCGACTTCAATATTATATTTCTAAATCTTAAAGTTCATACTAATTTAATTATAAATAAACATTTCTAAAAAAAAATAAAGAAAAAGTAATTTGACTTTTTAATAACGTTAGAACATTATTTTGATAAAAATCAAATCGAATCACCACGTGTTACGTTAGCGTTTTAATGGCTTTTAAATTGTAATATTTTCATTTTCACCAGTGAGTACATCAGTTGAATTGGTAATAAACATTATTGCTAATTTGAAAATAAAATATCACAACAAAAAAACCCGAACTATGGCCAATAAAATTCTATGTAAAAAGGGATTTTTTTCACCATTCAATTATAGAACGCATTCTTCATAATATTTTTTAAGCTGAATTTGGAAATGTTTTCGGCTGTCTTTATTCATTTATATATATGCAATTAAGTTTCAATGATTATAGGAAGTGCTATATTAATTTTGATTACATTTTTCAAAACTGTAAAATAACTTGTTTTCATTATTTAGCATATCATATCTTATGCTTACACCTATTTGGTGTACCAATCATGGATACTTATAGTTATCTATGCAATAATGTTGTTTCTAGAAATAAGCTGATGCGATTAAGGGTGTCAGATAAGAAACAGAAAGCCAGGCATCAAGTAGGCATCATAGGCAGTATTCATCAAGACGTTAACCAAGTTGTCTGGTCGCCATGTTGATCTCATTTAAATATATTATTTTTTAGAAATAANTAGAAATAAAGCCTGTTGTTTTTAATTGCTCATTATTGCTCCCATCCTTTCGTAGTTACTACTTCAGTTGTCACTTTGATGGCGAGACGTTACATATATTTGACACAAATTCAATTTTGCTTTACTTTGTGTATGCAATAAACACCGGGCGAAAGAATAGTGGTAAAGAAATCAGATCAATGTTGTTGCTTTTGTTTTTTTTCCTCAAATAATATGAATTACCAGCATACTCTTAATTATACCACGCACCTTTGATACATGTACGATCCACGACTAATAGCGTTCATTTTTTACTCACTCACACTGCAATTTAAACGCACAACATATAATTGCTAGCAACGATATTAATACTACGTACAACCCAGATAACAGAAATCAGAACATCTTTTTTAGTTTGCTTAAAGCTATTATGATTTATTGCAAAGCTCATAATTTTTTTCACTATATTTTATTCCACTGGTCTTCCTTTTTATCGTACATGAATATATATATATAAAACATACCCATACCATATTGTATGTTTGAAACATTTAAATTTTGGTCATAGGCTTGTCATGAGTTATTTGTCAGAACTTCAGTGCCAGGATGAGATAATTCATCTGTTAAAATAAAGAAAATAGCTGATATAAGAGAAATGAACATGCATATTGGAGCAAATCATTTTCACCAAAACTAAAGGCTGATAATATAGGAATATCCAATCCGTATCACTAGTTTGTACTGGTATTGTATTGGTGTTTTTTTTATCTATTTAAATATGCATGGTCAAGGGAAACCGGAAACTTGCTATATCCCTCAATCCCATACTTTAACCGTTTTATTATACCGATACACACTGGAGAGATAGTTTTAACTAGAAAATATTTGATAATTCCCAGTAAAAAAAAATTGTCGATAAAAATGTCAATATATCCACTGACAAGATTTTTTTTATTCGGTGACATATATAATTGTCGGCAAATTGTCGTCTCGATCACAGTGCAAGAATGACACAATTCAAGTTGTTTATGCCATTTTAAGTGCCCCGGCAACTACAAAAAAAAGTCGTTAAATATATCTCAGCTGCGTCCAATGTAAAAACACACCCGTGTCTCGTTATTGCCTCGCATCACCTCACGAGATTTATCTACTCTAATCCAATTAAAACACTCCCGTGTCTCGTTATTGCCTCGCATCACTTCACGAGATTTATCTACTCTAATCCAATTAAAACACTCCCGTGTCTCGTTATTGCCTCGCATCACTTCACGAGATTTATCTACTCTAATCCAATTAAAACACTCCCGTGTCTCGTTATTGCCTCGCATCACTTCACGAGATTTATCTACATTAATCCAATTAAAACACTCCCGTGTCTCGTTATTGCCTCGCATCACTTCACGAGATTTATCTTCTCTAATCAAATTAAAACACTCCCGTGTCTCGTTATTGCCTCGCATCACTCCACGAGATTTATCTACTCTAATCCAATTTAAACACACCCGTGTCTCGTTATTGCCTCGCATCACTTCACGAGATTTATCTACTTTAATCCAATTAAAACAACCCTTTTTTCCGACCCTAACTTACCCTATTGTTCTCCACAGAGGACCCCTCGGAACTAGACAATGTAGCCATAATTGGATAATTGGCGATTTTGATATCAGTCCTTTTTTCAGTGTTTTGAGAGCATGCACACATTTTTGTATTTTATTTATAGATTTTCTATTTATACTATCTTGGATGTCATTCAAATCAACTCCAATTACTATAAAACCTTGATTAAACTCTTCTAATTTAGTTATAATTTTCTTAAAAAATTAGTTCCTTTGGTGTGTTTCGTTTGGGGCATATATGTTTACCATCGTAAAGATGTTTTCATTTTATTTTTAGATTTATCATGAGGCACCTGCAATTGTCATCAGATCATGTATTTAATATTTCATATTTCAAGTTATCTCTTATTAATGTTGAAACCCCTTCTTTTCTGGCTTGATCCAAAATCATTTATTATATCTCCACGCCATTAAGTATTTATGTATGGTGCTTCTTTTTCTGTGAAGTGCGTTTGTTGTATGTATATTATGTTTGCCTTTTGTAGTTTGACCCATTGGTAGAATCTGCTTTGTTTTTGTTTGTCACGAAGTCCCTGTGTATTCAGGGTTATGCAATGTATTTTACCAGTCATTTGGAGTTTTTGAGGATTAGGTATTTTGACATATTTGTATATATATTGTGTATATATTTTCTACTTTTGGACATTTATTAATAATGTATTTGTAAAAAGTACCAGTCTTTATGTCTATATAGGTATGGTTTGTAAATTTTAGAGTGTTAATTAATATAACCTCCTTATAATTTGTCTTAGATATGTAATATGGTTTGTTATTGTTTTTAAATAAAACATAGTAAACATCTATTGGGCTATATTTTTCTTCATCATGATTATTCCACCATTTGGTTTTAATGTAGCTTAGCAACTATTTCTTAAAATTACTCTGCTTCACTTACATGGCGTTAACATACCCATCACTGATTAACATTAGTATGATAAGTATTATTAAGGTAACCTGACTATACGTTTTGTCCGTTAATTTTATCAATAGTCCATAAACAGATATATACAAATAAAGTATCAGTGTTGAGCATGTTTTATGCTCTCTGTGATGCCCTACATGCATATAATTATTTTAAAGGAGGTTGTCGTTGATCATGATTGGTCCTTAGATTTCATTTTTGCCTTTGCTCCAGATTCTAATTCTTCAGCTGGTGTTGGAGGAGACCGCAGATCTGGAGTCATTGTACTTGACTCTCTAGATGGAGTACTCGTACCAGTACCAGTAGATTTTATGAAGGAGTCTAGAGTGCAACTTTGCTTTGGTGAGTGCTTGTCTTTTATTTGCCTACCATTACTTTTGTTTTTTGTGTGTTTCAGAGTGTTAGGTGGGAGGCAATTGAGCTTTTTTCATTTTTTGTGTTTGGTTGACTCTGCTGTGTGTCAACGACATTCTGTTCCGTTTCTGCTTCGTAGACAGTGTCCTCTTCAGACCCCTCCGATTCATCATATCTCTCTGTAGAAACTGAGTATTTCAATGTCACGCATGGTAAAAATTCTCCGAATCTCGCCGTCATCTGCAGATGGAGCGATTTTCTTCACTCTGACTGACGTCGTTTTCGATCTCTGATGTTGTAAGAACGGTCGTAAGAGATTTGTGTTGTATATTTGGATAGATTTGGATCTAAGATGTATACCTGGGGTGAGAAGGGTGTTCCTACTTCTCTCACAATCAGCGTATATTCCCCAAAACCCACGTTGGATACCAATGATTGTCTCCCCCGGAATTGATTGTGCTATCGCTTTGTAGAGTTCGACATGATTAAGCCATTGATCTCTCGATGGGTTGACGAACCCAAATATGTCGTATTATTTTACGAATACTGGTTTGGTAGAGTTTTTCTGGCTATCGCGTGAGGGTTGAGGCTTCCGCCATTGTTTCCTCTCTCGTTCAAATCGAAGTTATAAATGGTCAAACAATATTAGTTACACAGTTTGTTAGTGACCTATTACGGAAAAGTATTGACTTCGCCTCGCCCGATACAAGTTTCTTTTAGACCCAATATTTTTCCGTATTAGGTCACTAACAAACTGTGTAACGAATTTATCCCGTCGAAGGCTCTTTGGTTAAAAAAAACTGCAAAATAATACAAAATTCAACATTTATTCCAACAATAACAATTTTAACTTATACATTTTATGAAAATTTGTGTCGTCTTGGCACATTTCTGTCAGATATTCCGTTAAAATTCTCGCCGACTTTTGATTAGCCTTGATAGTGTTGTCAGCATTTACTTTCACTCGCTTTGTTAACATTTCATCGGCTGTCGTCTGCACAAACCGCTTGGTCGCCATCTTGTTACAAGTTGACTCTTATGGGCAAAGAACGATAACTCTTTCGTACTTACCTAATGTGAGATTCTACTGACCTAATATGAAAATATACTGGATATCATGTGACGTCGTTTTAACCAATAGGACTACAGGATTTTTTCCTGAGGCGGGATAAACTCACTGACTTAGGTCCCGTTCAAACTTTTTCTTCGTATTCTTACTGTTGGATAATGCTGTTCGATTCCTGTCAATTTCTCGAGCAAAATATGGAGTATTTTATGATTTTCTGAATTTTTCCTCGGAGCGCTGTGACTGTTCTCCTCACCTTGGTTAAGGGGCAGGGCCCACTTGTATAAAACATCTCAAAGTTAAGGAAAATCTCAAGCAATGTATTGTCTATGGGAAATCTTAGACTTGAGGGAGTCTCAAGAGTTGAGATGTTTTATACAAGTGGGCCCTGATCACTCTCCTATGCAAGGAATGTATTGGAATAGTTTTCCTGATATAATGTCATTTAGTTGTCACAATGTCAGAAAGTTGCCAAACCAAATTAGATATATCGATCACACAGATGTTAATGTTTCCAATCCACAATTATGAAATGTAGTCCAATATACTCCTAGTATTACCAGTTTATTGTTTTTCGCATATATATATGATATATAAGTTTCAAATACAGTAATTAATTTGGAAAGTTAAGTTTGTTTGTATTGATTTTGTTTAACGTCCTATTAACAGCTAAGGTAATTTAAGGACGGCCTCCCCTGTGTGCAAGATGCATGCGTGTAGTGTATGTGTGTTTATTTTGGGAGGCTGCGATATGTTCGTGTCTCCTTGTGATAGCGCGGAACTGATGCCGACTTTATAGTGGAAAGTTAAGCCAACTAATATTTAAATAAAATAAGCTTTTGAAAACTATTGTGATACCATGTTCCATTTCTATATTGTGATAAAGTACAATAATCCTGTGTTTTGTGATATATCGGGTTTCCAATATATTGTGACAGCCTCGTTAAAATTACAATTGTACTGTCCTGACCGGGTGAAAATTGAAAAGGACGAGTGGAATTTACAACCACATTCGTCCCGGTGCCGAGTCAATATTACTGAAACATACACTAGATCTGTCGCCTAAATATTGTGATGAATNGTTGGTAACATGTATGCACTTCTGAAATAAATTCTTGTGTACATACATACCTTCATTTTCAAGCAAATAATAGCTATGTGCCATCTGTATTCCATTGTATATTGGCAACACATATGTGTACCATTAAACAAGCTTTCACTAATTGTATTTATCCATGCAAGACGTGCAACACTACATTATGTTGTCCTTCAGCATATATGTTTTCTTGTATATGTACTTGGTGGAACATATATTCTCATTTTTTATATCAATTTAGCCATCCTTAGCATGCATAACATGCCTATACTTATACATACATGTGTAATCATAGACATGTTTTCTTGCTTTGTACATTCATCCAGTTTAGCCCTGTAACACATATGCTCTCAAACACATACTATAGAAACATATATTTTATTTGTTTTAAATTCATCATTCATGTCCTTGCATTGAAACACTTCTCAATGCCTGCTGCATAAATGCTTGTGGGCACATATTTTTTCACTTTTTTATTTACAAAATAGAAACTTACTGTACATATGTACACCTGTGCATGTTTATATCTTGAGAAACATATGCCTGCATGTTTTACATTTATTCAGCATGCATGGATACACATTTTTATAAAGATATGAACCTACACATGTTTACACTATTCAAATATACTCCAGCAACAAAGGTATATGTTAACCTTTTAACTTTCAAATATTCGCAAAACAAAGGTTCTAATTTTAGTGATAGCAACATTGACCACGAATTGTAATTTTGAAACACAAAATAGCTTGCGCCATAAACACAGTAAATGAATGGC
>NW_018405619.1:1120302-1120369 GCF_002113885.1 Mizuhopecten yessoensis
TCCTGATAGTATACCTTGTGGTTATACCATTTGTACTAGTATGTGTAATGAACTTGCCTGATAGTCT
>NW_018405619.1:1120561-1120677 GCF_002113885.1 Mizuhopecten yessoensis
TACACCTAAAATCTATTATACCCTAAAATTATTTAACTTGGTAGAGGTCTTTAGGGAGTTGAGTAGTATAGGTAATGAACTTGCCTGATAGTCTACCTTGTGGCTATACCATTTGT
>NW_018405619.1:1124900-1125403 GCF_002113885.1 Mizuhopecten yessoensis
ATATGTGTAATGCACTTGCCTGATAGTCTACCTTGTGGCTATACCATTTGTACTAGTATGTGTAATGTACTTGCATGATAATCTACCTTGTCGCTATATCATTTGTACTAATATGTGTAATGTACTTGCCTGATAGTCTACCCTGTCGCTATATCATTTGTACTAGTATGTGTAATGTACTTGCCTGATAGTCTACCTTGTGGCTATATCATTTGTACTAGTATGTGTAATGAACTTGCCTGGTAGTCTACCTTGTGGCTATATCATTTGTACTAATATGTGTAATGTACTTGCCTGATAGTCTACCTTGTCGCTATATCATTTGAACTTCTAAGACAGCTTTAAAGACAACACATGGTACATATCCCTTTGCACATTTAATAAAAGTTGGTTAGTATACAGGGGTTGATAAACTTTATTAGTATCTGAGATACTAAAATGCTAGTCCAATTGCCAGATATTGAAAGTGAAAATATATACTAACTGGACTATGAGGCAAGTAA
>NW_018405619.1:1126706-1127345 GCF_002113885.1 Mizuhopecten yessoensis
ATCGAAAATAAAGAATAAAGTTAAAAAATGTAACATGTTGTTTTGTCAAATAAAATCATGGACTTGTCTTAGGGCTTACCTTACTCGTATATCGTATCATGACGACATAACCCAAAGGTATGTATATGCAAAAACACTTATCAGTGATAGCCACCAGAAAGCCAAAATCAACATCCATCCATTGTGGTATGAGTAAATGCAGGAACGTATTACATGTGTTAACTGTAATCAACCAGTTTTGAATTATATTCCATCACTAAGTAGTTGTGACTTGTAGTAAGTATTCTCTAAGTGCAACATTTGTCTCTCCATTTTAAGCAAGTATACCTAATTGCTTTACATTGTACATATAATTTGACCTTTTACCTTGAAGTATGGGTCATATCGACCTGAATGCTGTGCATTGCTTATCTTGAATTGGTGCTTTTGGATTTATCCAAATATCTTGATCTTGATATCTTGAATATCTTAAAATATATAACCTGGACAAGATTTCAATGAATATTTTGCACTTAATTGACATTGACGTCAAAGTCAAAGTGACCTAATTACAGTGAACTCCTTACGTATAAGCATACTTTTTATATGAAAAATTACGTCACAATATGCAATTCATATTTCAAATGTCCCTCGTTAATC
>NW_018405619.1:1127727-1127857 GCF_002113885.1 Mizuhopecten yessoensis
TTATTTGTACTAATATGTGTAATGAACTTTACTGATAGTCTACCTTGTGGCTTTATCATTTGTACTAGTATGTGTAATGAACTTTCCTGATAGTCTACCTTGTGGCTATACCATTTGTACTAGTATGTGT
>NW_018405619.1:1128645-1129016 GCF_002113885.1 Mizuhopecten yessoensis
GAAGGTTAAGCAAGGAATAACAGCTAGCACTTTGGTATGTCTCGTAGTATGTTGGCTTGGGGACAGAACCCATTGCCTTCCTCACTTTAGCGAACGTTAGGCATTAAAGCCAAAGGTGAGGTATGGCCCAGCTAGGCGGCAGGAAACAAAAAGGAGTGAAAAGTTGAGATGAATGATATTGTGGTAGTGCTTTTTTTTTTAAAGTTTATTTTGTAATGTTTAATTCAAATTATTAAACTATATAGTATTGTCTTAGTGGTAATGCTCAAGTTGTACGTATGTCTGACGTACTTAACTATTTTTATATACTGATTATCGTACTCGTTCAACCGGTTTGTCTGGTCAACGTGTGTCTTAAGTGTTTGTTACCT
>NW_018405619.1:1140839-1143186 GCF_002113885.1 Mizuhopecten yessoensis
TATTATCATGTTCTGGTAGTCCTGGACAGTGACCACTATACAACAAAGCCATGAGCATGATTAAATACATCAACCTTCATATCGCACTGGAAAGAGAATATTTTCCACATACGATTCATACTGATTACTGTAAAGTAGGGCATGTATGATCTTTTAAGTGTTTTTAAATAGCATGTACAACGAGGTATCAGTGATATGAACAACTCAACTCTGTGAGGAATTTTAATGAAACAATGTATTTTACGAGTAACCTGGATATAGCGCATACAATTTTTATCTTAACATATATATGCAGTGTAGGCAACAACGCATTTACCAACAGTCACATACTTCAATAAAAATATACACACTCGCTCTCTCTATATATAGATAAAACGGTTACGAAAGCTTTAACCATGGCACATACATACAGTAAAAGAAATGTTAAACTATTAAATAGAACACCTGTTTTACAATCATGATTAATATAACAATGCAATGGTATCATAATTTCTTTGATTAAATCGTATACGAATTTCTTTAAATGTTTAATACAGAAATATGTCATTTTCTGTGGCATCGAAAAACAAAGGTGATTGATACATCATAAGTGTAAGAATATTCATTTATCTTTCGTCAATTATAAACTCAGTATTATGGAAACATAAATACAACAGCAGAAACAGTAACAATCGTTAGATACGTATGCGTTATTTATAGCAATATGACCATTTAGATATTTAATGTTTACTGAAGTACTTGTATAAATTAACCACACATTCATAGATACTGTACGTAAATGAAGCATTCAATGTAATGTATCCATTACGGGATTTTATAAATGCAATTACTATGCTGGTGGATTTTTTAGTCCCCGAAGTTTGTCGTAACCCTGATTGCCACAGTTATCTCTTTCTATGTAGTGGCATGATGCATCACAAGGGCGCTATGAACCTTCCTTTCTGTTTCCTCTTTCTATGTAGTGGCATGATGCATTACAAGGGCGCTATGAACCTCCCTTTCTGTTTAGACCAGTTTGGTCCAATTCCAATTTGGTCAAACTTGATACAAAGGTACAACCCTCCATAAAATTGGTGGCATATAGTGTTGCCCATATCCGTCGCGTCCCGTCCCGATTCAATGTAAACACCTAGCAACTTCATTCTTTCACGGATTTTGGTCAAACTTGATATGAAGGTCAAATATGGGTATACCTCTGACATCCTTGTGTTTTAGGATGGTAATAACATACAGAAAAAACATATGAATGTTAAAATCAACTTTAAGTGTAGTACCTTGTGTATGTGCATGTTTCACACTGAACACTGAAACTAATTTCTCATGACAGCGGTGGCATGTATGTCTTGCAGACATTTTCTAGGTGCAGTAACATGAGTGGCTTGCGTACATCGTACAATAAAAAATAAAAGGCCCATCGGCTTGAACGGTTACCTGAATAGTAATTAAAGTGTTCCATGTTGTTGCGATGCGACAAAGAACAAATTAAGCATTTACTCCGATATTTTTGCGATTTCTATGGAATTCTTTAGAAAAAAATATTATCTTAAAATACTTTTGCGGAAGAGATGTGGTGAATAGAGCGAGAGAGTGTATCAAGGTGTACAGTACATTAAACTTAAAACACATTTAAACTTCATACATTGTATATACTGTAGAGATAATGTGTAATGCACAGTTGATGCCATATTGGGATACATATACAAATATTGATATTAACAAACAACTTTTACCGTAATAATGATAATAGTAACCAAAAGATAGTTTGTACAATGGTACAAACAGGATGTTACCTACACATTCAAATCTTAAAATTATACGTTTGTGCAGGCGTGCAAAGTGTCATTTATGTAGCATTCCTACTTTAAAGAAAACACAGCTGAGCACACATGTTAGAATCGGGACGAAGAGAATAATAATTATTACAGCAATCTATAAGACAGCGGACGACACACGAGCAGGAAATAGACATGGAAATGAATTTCATACAGGAATAAATTATCATTTGTTACAGCAAATAAACACAGGACAATCACATATATGTTTGTTATCATACGTTCTTAATACAGTTATTGTTTGAGTTTTGAAAATACAATAGAATTGTCATAAAACCACTTATAAATATTCGACATATAGTTACAACATTAAAGAAATATGTGTGGTGTTGGGGTTATACACATTTAAATACCGAGTGCATTACATTTTTATATGGTTATTCATTATAACTGCAGTGCCTTATTTTACTTAAATCTAACATGTGAAAACCAAAAGCAAATTAAAGCAAGCATACTGACATTAGAAAACCTCCCGACAAAAGATTAAAGTTAAAAAACATCAAAACGCTGAATAA
>NW_018405620.1:0-201 GCF_002113885.1 Mizuhopecten yessoensis
ATTTTTTTTTTTTTTTTTTTTGCATTTTCTACTATGCCATTATCTCCTATTTCCAAAAATCAATATAAGAAAAAAAATATATTACAGGACTTTTTTGACTTCTCAGAGGTGTACATCCTTAAGTAAAAAGATGTTACAACTGAAAACGTTAAAATGAGCTATTAATGGTTGAATTGGACCGAATGCGTTGCAAATAAAACA
>NW_018405620.1:4400-4632 GCF_002113885.1 Mizuhopecten yessoensis
AATTAAGAAATTGTACTTCCATAGTTTAAAAGAAAATAAAAAAATTATCAATTCTACAAACATTCATACATATTTGACAACACACTTGGAAGAAATTGTATGAATTTGTTCTGCAAAAAATTCACCTAAAATCACCTATTGTGTTGAATTGGTATCGTTAACCGATCATAGCGCAAAAACGAAAACACGGACATTTTTTTTTTTTTTTTTTTTTTTTTTTTTTTTTTTTCCC
>NW_018405621.1:0-201 GCF_002113885.1 Mizuhopecten yessoensis
GACTTTCATCACTTGACGTGTCTATTGACTTCGGTGTTGTAGCAGACCTCCTACCAAGATAGATATCAGATCCATCATTATCTTTGTGTTTTAGTTGTGACGTGCCATTTGACTTCGGTGTTGTAGCAATAGTCCTTCTCCGATGCATGATAGAACCCTCATTATTTTGACTTCCATCACTTGACGTGTCATTTGACATCG
>NW_018405621.1:4322-4651 GCF_002113885.1 Mizuhopecten yessoensis
AAGCACTCATCCTACTCCGATGCATATCAGATCCCGCATTATCTTTGTGTTTAAGTTGTGACGTGTTAATTGACCTCGGTGTTGCAGCACTCCTTCTACCCGGATAGCTATGAGATCTCTCATTAACTTTGTGTTTTAGTTGTGACGTGTCAATTGACCTCTTTGTTGCAGCACTCCTGCTCAGATAGCTGTCAGATCCCTCATTACCTTTGTGTTTTAGTTGTGAAGTGTCATTTGACCTCTGTGTTGCAACAATTCTCCTACTTCGATGCATATCAGATCCTACATTATTGAGACTTTCATCACTTGACGTGTCTATTGACTTCGGT
>NW_018405621.1:7481-7739 GCF_002113885.1 Mizuhopecten yessoensis
AAGATCCCTCATTATCTTTGTGTTTTAGTTGTGACGAGACCATTGACCTCGGTGTTGCAGCACTCATCTTTCTCCGATGCATATCAGATCCCTCATTATCTTTGTGTTGTAGTTGTGAAATGTCAATTGACCTCGGTGTTGCAGCACTCCTCCTACTCAGATAGCTGTCAGATCCTTCATTACCTTTGTGTTTTAGTTGTGACGAGACAATTAACTTCGGTGTTGTAGCAATAGTCCTTCTCCGATGCATGATAGAAT
>NW_018405622.1:0-201 GCF_002113885.1 Mizuhopecten yessoensis
AACTTTACAACACAAATACATTTTATGCCGACAAACTTTACAACAAAAATACATCTGTATACCGTCAACCTGTACTACACAAATACATCTGTATATCGACAACCTGTACTATACAAATACTACTGTATACTGACCACCAGTAATATAAAAATACGCTTTTATGCCGAGAAACTTTACAACACAGATACATTTTATGCCGAC
>NW_018405622.1:5130-5556 GCF_002113885.1 Mizuhopecten yessoensis
CGACAACCTGTACTATACAAATACCACTTTATACTGACCACCTGTAATATACAAATACATTTTTATGCCGTCAAACATTACAACACAAATCCATTTTATTCTGACAACCTGTACTACACAAATACATCTGTATACTGACAATCTGTACTACACAAATACCACTGTATACTGACCACCTGTAATATACAAATACATTTTTATGCCGACAAACTTTACAACACAAATACCACTGTATACTGACAACCTATACTACACAAATACATCTGTATAACGACAACCTGTATTACACAAATAAAACTGTATACCGACAACATGTACTACACAAATACATCTGTATACCGACAACCTGTACTACCCAAATACATCTTTATTCTGACAACATGTACACTACTAATCGTTTCTAGAACCACAACATGTACTTCAAGA
>NW_018405622.1:6472-7214 GCF_002113885.1 Mizuhopecten yessoensis
TACCCCTGTATACTGACAAAATTTACAACACAAATACTCCTGTATACCGACGACATGTACTACACAAATACCTCTGTATGCCGACAACCTGTACTACACAAATAAAACTGTATACCGACAACATGTACTACACAAATACGTCTGTATACCGACAACCTGTACTACGCAAATACATCTTTATTCGGACAACCTGTACACTACTAATCGTTTTTAGAACCACAACATGTACTTCAAGAATACCTCTGTATACCGACAACCTGTACTTCACAAATATATATGTATACCAACAACCTGTACTACACAAATACATATCTGTATACCGACAATCTGTACTACACAAATACTCCTGTATAACGACAACATTTACCACACAAATACCCTTGTATACCGACAACCTGTACCACACAAATACATTTGTATACCAACACCCTGTACTACACAAATACATTCTGTAAACTGACAAACTGTACTACACAAATACCTCTGTATACCAACAAACTTTACAACACAAATACATCTGTATACTGACAACCTGTACTACACAAATACATCTGTATACTGACAACCTTTACTACACAAATACCACTGTATACTGACCACCTGTAATATACAAATACATTTTTATGCCGACAAACTTTAAAACACAAATACATTTTATGCCGACAAACTTTACAACACAAATACATCTGTATACCGACAACCTGTACTACACAAATACATCTGTATACCGACAACCTGTACT
>NW_018405622.1:11130-14706 GCF_002113885.1 Mizuhopecten yessoensis
ACACAAATACATTTTTATGCCGCCAAACTTTACAACACAAATACATCTGTATACCGACAATCTGTACTACACAAATACATCTTTATACAGACAATCTGTACTACACAAATACATCTGTATACTGACAACCTGTACTACACAAATACATCTGTGTACTGACAACCTGTACTACACAAATACCTCTGTGTACCGACAACCTGTACAAAACAAATACATCTGTATACCAACAACCTGTACTACACAAATACCTCTGTATACTGACAACCTGTACCACACAAATACATCTGTATGCCAACACCCTGTACTACACAAATACATTCTGTAAACTGACGAACTGTACTACACAAATACCTCTGTATACCAACAAACTTTACAACACAAATACATCTGTATACTGACAACCTACACTACACAAATACATATGTATTCCGACAACCTGTACTACACAAATACCACTGTATACTGACCACCTGTAATATATAAATACTTTTTTATGCCGAGAAACTTTACAACACAGATACATTTTTATATCGACAAACTTTACAACACAAATACCTCTGTATACCAACAACCTGTACTACACAAATACATCTGTGTACTGACAACCTGTACTACACAAATACATCAGTATACCGACAATCTGTACTACACAAATACATCTGTACACTACAAAAACACCTCTGTATACCGACAACCTAAGCTACAGAAATACCTCTGTATACCGACAACCTGTACCACACAAATACTCCTGTATACTGACAACCTGTGCAACACAAATACTCCTGTATACTGACAAACTTTACAACACAAATACTCCTGTATAGCGACAACCTGTGCTATACAAATACTACTGTATACTGACCACCTGTAATATACAAATACGTTTTTATGCCTAGAAACTTTACAACACAAATATATTTTTATGCCGCCAAACTTTACAACACAAATACATCTGTATACCGACAATCTGTACTACACAAATACATCTTTATACAGACAATCTGTACTACACAAATACATCTGTATACTGACAACCTGTACTACACAAATACATCTGTGTACTGACAACCTGTACTACACAAATACCTCTGTGTACCGACAACCTGTACAAAACAAATACATCTGTATACCGACAACCTGTACTACGCAAATACATCTTTATTCGGACAACGTGTACACTACTAATCGTTTCTAAAACCACAACATGTACTTCAAGAATACCTCTGTATACCGACAACCTGTACTTCACAAATATATATGTATACCAACAACCTGTACTACACAAATACATATCTGTATACCGACAATCTGTACTACACAAATACTCCTGTATACTGACAACCTGTACAACACAAATATTCCTGTATAACGACAACATTTACCACACAAATACATTTGTATACCGACAACCTGTACCACACAAATACATTTGTATACCAATACCCTGTACTACACAAATACATTCTGTAAACTGACAAACTGTACTCCACAAATACCTCTGTATACCAACAAACTTTACAACACAAATACATCTGTATACTGACAACCTGTACTACACAAAAACAGCTGGGTACTGACAACCTGTACTACACAAAAACATCTGTGTACTGACAGCCTGTACTACACAAATACATCTGTATACTGACAACCTGTACTACACAAATACATCTGTATACTGACAACCTGTACTACACAAATACATCTGTATACCAACAAACTTTACAACACAAATACCTCTGTATACCGACAACCTGTACTACACAAAAACATCTGTGTACTGACAACCTGTACTACACAAATACATCAATTATAATGACAACCTGTACTACACAAATACCTCTGTATACAGACAACCTGAACCACAGAAATATATATGTATACCGACAACCTGTACCACACAAATACCTCTGTTTACTGACAACCTGTACGAAACAAATACATCTGTAAACTGACAACTTGTTCAACACAAATACTCCTGTATACTGACAAACTTTACAACACAAATACTCCTGTATACCGACAACCTGTACTACACAAATACCACTGTATACTGACCACCTGTAATATACAAATACATTTTTATGCCGACAAACATTACAACACAAATCCATTTTATGCTGACAAACTTTACAACACAAATACATCTGTATACCGACGACCTGTACTACACAAATACATCTGTATACCGACAACATGTACTACACAAATACCACTGAATACTGACAACCTATACTACACAAATACATCTGTATAACGACAACCTGTACTACACAAATACATCTGTATAACGACAACCTATACTACACAAATACATCTGTATAACGACAACCTGTACTACACAAATAAAACTGTATACCGACAACATGTACTACAAAAATACATCTGTATACTGACAACCTGTACTACGCAAATACATCTTTATTCTTACAACCTGTACACTACTAATCGTTTCTAGAACCACAACATGTACTTCAAAAATACCTCTGTATACCGACAACCTGTACTTCACAAATACATATGTATACCAACAACCTGTTCTAAACAAATACATATCTGTATACCGACAATCTGTACTACACAAATAAATCTGTATACTGACAACCTGTTCTACACAAATACATCTGTATACTGACAACCTGTACTACATAATACCACTGTATACTGACAACCTGTACTACACAAATACATCTGTATACCGACAACCTGTACAACACAAATACTCTATATACAGACAATCTGTACCACACAAATACTTCTGTATACTGACAACCTGTACAACACAAATACTCCTGTATACTGACAAACTATACAACCCAAATACTCCTGTATACTGACAAATTTTATGACACTAATACTCCTGTATACCGACAACCTGTACAACACAAATACTCTATATACAGACAATCTGTACCATTCCTACAACCTGTACAACACAAATACTCCAGGATACTGACAACATGTACTTCACAAATACTCATGTATACTGACACCCTGTACACACAAATACTCATGTATTCTGACAACCTGTACACACAAATATTCCTGTATACTGACAAACTATACAACCCAAATACTCCTGTATACTGACAACCTGTACAACACAAATACTCCTGTATACTGACAAACTTTACAACACAAATACTCCTGTATACTGACAATCTGTTCAACACAAATACTCATGTATACTGACAAACTGTACGAAACAAATACTCCTGTATACTGACAAACTTTACAGCACAAATACTCCGGTATACTGACAACCTGTACTTCACAAATACTCATGTATACTGACAACCTGTACACACAAATACTCATGTATTCTGACAACCTGTACACACAAATATTCCTGTATACTGACAAACTTTACAGCACAAATACTCATGTATACTGACAACCTGTACTTCACAAATACTCCTGTATACTGACAACCTGTACTTCACAAATACTCATGTATACTGACAACCTGTACACACAAATACTCCTGTATACTGACAAACTTTACAACACAAATACTCATGTATTCGGAAAACTTTTAAAACATAAATATACTCCTATATATCGACAACCTGTACAACA
>NW_018405622.1:20889-21549 GCF_002113885.1 Mizuhopecten yessoensis
CCCTGTATACTGATAAACTTTACAACACAAATACTCATGTATTCTGACAAACTTTATAACATAAATATACTCCTGTATACTGACAAACTGTACCACACAAATACTCCTGTATACCGACAACCTGTACAACACAAGTACATCTGTATACCGACAACCTGTACTATACAAATACTACTGTATACTGACCACCTGTAATATACAAATACCACTGCATACTGACCACCTGTTATATAAAAATACATTTTTATGCCGACAAACTTTACAACACAAATACATTTTATGCCGACAAACTTTACAACACAAATACCTCTGTATACCGACAACCTGTACTACACAAATACATCTCTATACTGACCACCTGTAATATACAAATACATTTTTATGCCGACAAACTTTACAACACAAATATATTTTATGCCGACAAACTTTGCAACACAAATACATCTGTATACCGACGACCTGTACTACACAAATACATCAATCATAATGACTACCTGTACTACAGAAATACCTCTGTATACCGACAACCTGAACTACAGAAATACATATGTATACCGACAACCTGTACCAAACAAATATATCTGTAAACTGACAACCTGTATCACACAAATACTCCTGTATACCGACGACCTGTACTACACAAATACATCTGTATACCGA
>NW_018405622.1:24606-26067 GCF_002113885.1 Mizuhopecten yessoensis
TTACAGCACAAATATTCCTGTATACCGACAACCTGTTCAACACAAATACTCCTGTATACTGACAAACTGTACCACACAAATACTCCTGTATACCGACAACCTGTACAACACAAATAATCCTGTATACTGACAAACTTTACAACACAAAGACTCCTGTATACTGACAAACTGTACAACACAAAGACTCCTGTATACTGACAAACTTTACAACACAAATACTCCTGTATACTGACAAACTTTACAACACAAATACTCCTGTATACCGACAACCTGTACAACACAAATACTCCTGTATACTGACAAACTTTACCACACAAATACTCCTGTATACCGACAATCTGTACTACACAAATACTCCTGTATACTGACAAACTTTACAACACAAATACTCCTGTATACCAACCACCTGTACAACACAAATACTCATGTATACTGACAAACTTTACAACACAAATACTCCTGTATACTGACAAACTTTACAACACAAATACTCCTGTATACTGACAACCTGTACAACACAAATACTCCTGTATACTGACAGTATAGTCTTGTTCAACAGTTGCATCATATCTACTATTAACCATATCATCCACTGTGATGGTATATTGGAATGATTTGGGGTTGATTAGGAAATACTTGCATTAACTTTTAGTTATCGAAGATTTATTTTGACATTGGTCATGCAACAAATTTACTTTCATATGACACATTTACTGAATACAGATTTTTTCGAAATTTCTACTATCGTCAGTCAACATAATGTGCCAAATAATATTCAAAATGTGTTGGTGTACAAAAACAGGAAATGTGTCTATCACTTTCGTGAAGATGCAACACACCTAAAAATGTGAAAAATATACCAAAATTTTATGAGTGTGAGACTCCATAACATTTCTCTCTCTGAAATTTTACCATAGTATCTCAACATAATGCACCAAATAATTCATAACACAGGCCCCCGGACCTTTTTAATTTTTAAATTAATATCCCATGGGTCGTATCTTAGGGAGCTACACATATAACCCAGTTATGGTTATATTGCTTTGTGGGAAAAATTATTTTGTTCCTATAACAGGTCCTTTATATGTATTTCTCTTTGATACAAAGACCTCAGTTCAACAATAATCTCCATAACAACAAGCGAATTTGTGGAATTTATATCCACCACTTTCAGGACATATTGTAGGTAAACAGTATTGAGGTTAGGTTNAAAATCTGTATACCAACAAACTTTACAACACAAATACATCTGTATACTGACAACCTGTACTTCACAAATACTCATGTATAGTGACAACCTGTACACACAAATAGTCCTGTAGACTGACAAACTTTACAACACAAATACTCATGTATTCTGACAAACTTTATAACATAAATATACTCCTGTATACCGACAAACTGAACCACGAAAACACTCCTGTATACTGACAACCTGTACAACACAAATACTCCTGTATA
>NW_018405623.1:0-201 GCF_002113885.1 Mizuhopecten yessoensis
CGTATAGGTTAAGTATGTACGGTTATCAGGTAAGACGTATATGTTTAGTATGCAGGGCTATCATATAAGACGTATATGGTTAGTATGTAGTATTATCAGATAAGACATATACGTTTAGTATGTACGGTTATCAGGTAAGACGTATAGGTTAGTATATAGGGTTATCAGGTAAGACGTATAGGTTAGTATGTAGGGTTATCA
>NW_018405623.1:1131-2244 GCF_002113885.1 Mizuhopecten yessoensis
AACAACACATCCATATCATAAACAACATATACACATATCATATACAACATATACATATCATATACAACATATACATATCATATACAACATATACANATATACATATCATATACAACATATACATATATCATATACAGCATATACACATATCACAAACAACATATACACCTATCAAATACAACATATACATATCACATATAACATATACACATATCATATACAACATATTCACATATCGTATACAACATACACATATCATATACAACATACACTTATCACATACAACATATACATATCACATATAACATATACACATATCATATACAACATATACACATATTATATACAACATATATATATCATATACAATATATACACAATTCATATACAACATATACATATCAAATATAACATATAAACCTATCACAAACGACATATACACATATCACAAACAACATATACACCTATCAAATACAACATACACCTCCTATCATATACAACATATTTACATATCAAATGCAACATATAGATATAATATACAACAGATACATATCATATACAGCATATATACATATCATCTTCAATATATACACATTTTATATACAACATATGCACATATTATATCAAATAACATTTGTATGGGTTTATCATGAAGTGTTGTAAGGTACGACTATAGGTTTAGCATTACAGGTAAAACGCATATGTTAAGTAGGTAGAGTGATCAGGTGCAATCTTAGGTTTAGCATAGAGGATTGTCCGGTAATATATATAAGTTCAATATGAAGGGTCACCAGGTAAGACGTATATGTTAAGTATGTACGGTTATCAGGTAAGACGTATAGGTTAAGCATGTAAGGTTATCAGGTAAGACGTATAGGTTAAGTATGTACGGTAATCAGGTAAGACGTATAGGTTAGTATGTACGGTTATCACTTGAGACGTATAGGTTCAGTATGTACGGTTATCAGGTAAGACGTATAGGTTCAGTATGTACGGTTATCAGGTAAGACGTATAGGTTAAGTATGTACGGTTATCAGGTAATACGTATAAGTTCAGTATGTACGGTCATCAGGTAAGACGTATATGTTCAGTATGTACGGTTATCAAGTAAG
>NW_018405623.1:4838-5502 GCF_002113885.1 Mizuhopecten yessoensis
CGTTCAGTATGTACGGTTATCAGGTAAGACGTATATGTTAAGTATGTACGGTTATCAAGTAAGACGTATATGTTCATTATGTAGGACCATCAGTTAAGACGTATATGTTAAGTATGTACGGTTATCAAGTAAGACGTATACGTTCAGTATGTACGGTTATCAGGTAAGACGTATATGTTAAGTATGTACGGTTATCAAGTAAGACGTATAGGTTAGTATATAGAGTTATCAGGTAAGACGTATAGGTTAGTATGTAGGGTTATCAGGTAAGACGTATAGGTTAAGTATGTACGGTTATCAAGTAAGACGTATAGGTTAGTATATAGAGTTATCAGGTAAGACGTATAGGTTAGTATGTAGGGTTATCAGGTAAGACGTATAGGTTAAGTATGTACGGTTATCAGATAAGACGTATAGGTTAAGTATGTACGGTTATCAGGTAAGACGTATATGTTCAGTATGTACGGTTATCAGGTAAGACGTATAGGTTAAGTATGTACGGTAATCAGGTAAGACGTACAGGTTAAGTATGTACGGTTATCAGGTAAGACGTACNATATACGTTAAGTATGTACGGTTATCAGGTAAGACTTAGAGATTTAGTATGTACGGTTATCAAGTAAGACGTATAGGTTAGTATGTAGGGTTATCAGGTAAGACGTAT
>NW_018405624.1:0-201 GCF_002113885.1 Mizuhopecten yessoensis
AGTGATTGGAGAACCTCTGTTTCACGATGTAGCAAACAAGTTAATAGACGGAAAACGGATATGTGCCATGTCTTGATTTTAAGACAGAAAAAACAATCACATGAGATATTGTTTGTAGCAGTCTTTATATGTAAACATGTTAACAACAACAATTTGTATTTCATACATCATTATCATACATTTATTTGTTCATTCATTCAT
>NW_018405624.1:1710-1922 GCF_002113885.1 Mizuhopecten yessoensis
ATCATGTGTTGTGTTACACTAACTAGACTTGTCCTTGTGTTGTGTTACACTAGCTAGAGTTGTCCTTGTGTTGTGTTACACTAGCTAGAGTTGNGTTGTATAACACTAGCTAGACTTGTCCATGTGTTCTGGATCATGTGTTGGGTTACACTAGTTAGGCTTGTCCTTGTGTTGTATTACACTAGCTAGACTTGTCCTGGTGTTGTATTGCA
>NW_018405625.1:0-201 GCF_002113885.1 Mizuhopecten yessoensis
GATGTCTCAATCACAACATGATTAAAACACTATCCTGATAAAAAACAACTTGTGGGAGTGGTATATGTTTACCACAGTTAACACTACCAAGGAGTTATGTAACAGTAAACACTAAGAGGGAGTAATATAACACAGTAAACACTACAGGGGAGTGAAATAACACAGTAAACACTACCAGGGAGTGATATAACACAGTAAACA
>NW_018405625.1:6109-6550 GCF_002113885.1 Mizuhopecten yessoensis
TTGAAACACAGTAAACACTACCAGGCAGTGATATAACACAGTAAACACTACCAGGGAGTAATATAACACAGTAAACACTACAAGGGAGTGATATAACACAGTAAACACTACCAGGGAGTGATGTTACACAGTAAAAACTACCAGGGAGTGATATAACACAGTAAACACTACCAGAGAGATTGATGTAACACAGTAAACACTACCAGGGAGTGATGTTACACGGTAAACGCTACCAGGGAGTGATATATCACAGTAAACACTACCAGGGAGTAATGTTACACAGTAAACACTACCAGGGAGTAATATAACACAGTAAACACTACCAGGGAGTAATATAACACAGTAAACACTACCAGGGAGTNGAGTTATGTTACACAGTAAACACTACCAGGCAGGGATATAACACAGTAAACACTACCAGGCAGTGATGTAATACAGTAA
>NW_018405625.1:9312-9913 GCF_002113885.1 Mizuhopecten yessoensis
TCAGTAAACACAACCAGGGAGTGGTGTTACACAGTAAACACTTCCAGGAAGTAATATAACTCAGTAAACACTACAAGGGAGTAATGTTACACAGTAAACACTACCAGGGAGTGATATAACAAAGTAAACACTACCAGGGAGTAATATAACATAGTAAGCACTACCAGGAAGTGATATAACACGGTAAACACTACCAGCGAGTGATGTAACACAGTAAACACTACCAGAGAGTAATATAACACAGTAAACACTACCAGGGAGTAATATAGCACAGTAAACACTACCAGGAAGTAAGTGATATAACACGGTAAACACTACTAGCGAGTGATGTAACACAGTAAACACCACCAGAGAGTAATATAACACAGTAAACACTACAGGGGAGTGATATAGCACAGTAACCACTACAAGGGAGTAATGTTACGCAGTAAACACAACCAGGGAGTGATATAACACAGTAAACACTACCAGGGAGTAATATAACACAGTAAACACTACAGGGGAGTGATATAGCACAGTAACCACTACAAGGGAGTAATGTTACGCAGTAAACACAACCAGGGAGTGATATAACACAGTAAACACTACCAGGGAGTAATAT
>NW_018405625.1:10654-15374 GCF_002113885.1 Mizuhopecten yessoensis
TAACACAGTAAACACTACCAGGCAGTGATATAACACAGTAAACACTACCAGGGAGTAATATAACACAGTAAACACTACCAGGGAGTGATATAACACAGTAAACACTACCAGGCAGTGATATAACACAGTAAACACTACAACGAAGTAATGTTTCACAGTAAACACTACCAGGGAGTAATATAACACAGTAAACACTACCAGGCAGTAATATAACAAAGTAAACACAACCAGGGAGTGATATAACACAGTAAACCCTACCAGGGAGTAATCTAACACAGTAAACACTATCAGGGAGTAATATAACACAGTAAACACTACCAGGGAGTAATATAACAAAGTAAACACTACCAGGCAGTAATATAACACAGTAAACACTACAAGGCAGTGATATAACACAGTAAACACTACCAGGAAATAATATAACACAGTAAACACTACCAGGAAGTAATATAACTCAGTAAACACTACAAGGGAGTAATGTTACACAGTAAACACTACCAGGGAGTGGTGTAACACAGTAAACACTACCAGGGAGTAATATAACACAGTAAACACTACCAGGCAGTAATATAACACAGTAAACACTACCAGGGAGTAGTATAACACAGTAAACACTACCAGGGAGTAATATAGCACAGTAAACACTACCAGGGAGTGGTGTAACACAGTAAACACTACCAGGAAGTGATATAACACGGTAAACACTACCAAGAAGTAATATAACACAGTAAACACTACACGGGAGTAATGTTACACAGTAAACACTACCAGGGAGTAATATAACACAGTAAACACAACCAGGGAGTGGTGTAACACGGTAAACACTACCACTACCAGAGAGTAATATAACACAGTTAACACTACCAGGGAGTAATATAAAACAGTAAACACTACCAGCGAGAGATGTAACACAGTAAACACTACAGGGAGTAATATAACACAGTACGTAATATAACACAGTAAGCACTACACGGGAGTGATATAACACAGTAAACACTTCCAGGCAGTGATATAACTCAGAAAACACAACCAGGGAGTGGTGTAACACAGTAAACACGACCAGTGAGTGATATAACACGGTAAACACTACCAGGAAGTAATATAACACAGTAAACACTACACGGGAGTGATATAATACAGTAAACACTACCAGGGAGTAATGTTACACAGTAAACACACAGTAAACACAACCAGGGAGTAATATTACACAGTAAACACAACCAGGGAGTAATATTACACAGTAAACACAACCAGGGAGTGGTATAACACAGTAAACACTACCAGGCTGTAATATAACACAGTAAACACTATCAGGGAGTAATATAACCCAGTAAACACTACCAGGGAGTAATGTAGCACAATAAACACTACAAGGAAGTAATGTTACACAGTAAACACTACCAGGGGAGTGATATAGAACAGTAAACACTACCAGGGAGTAATGTAGCACAATAAACACTACAAGGAAGTAATGTTACACAGTAAACACTACCAGGCAGTGATATAACTCAGTAAACACAACCAGGGAGTGGTGTAACACAGTAAACACTACCAGGAAGTAATACAACACAGTAAACACTACCAGGGAGGAATATAACACAGTAAACACTACCAGGAAGTAATACAACACAGTAAACACTACCAGGGAGTGATGTAACACAGTAAACACCACCAGGGAGTAATGTTACACAGTAAAACTGATATAGCACAGTAAACACTGCCAGGGAGTGAAATAACACAATATCACTACCAGGGAGTAATATAACACAGTTAACACTACCAGGGAGTAATATAAAACAGTAAACACTACACAAGGGATTGATGTAACACAGTAAACACAACCAGGGAGTAATATTGCACAGTAAACACAACCAGGGAGTGATATAACACACTAAACACTACCAGGGAGTAATATAACACAATAAACACTACAAGGCAGTAATGTTACACAGTAAACACACAGTAAACACAACCAGGGAGGGATATAACACAGTAAACACTACCACGGAGTAATGTTACACAGTAAACACTACCAGGGGAGTGATATAGCACAGAAAACACTACCAGGGAGTAATATAACACAGTTAACACTACCAGGGAGTAATATAACACAGTACGTAATATAACACAGTAAACACTATCAGGGAGTAATATAACCCAGTAAACACTACCAGGGAGTAATGAAGCACAGTAAACACTACCAGGGGAGTGATATAGCACAGTAAACACTACCAGGCAGTGATATAACTCAGTAAACACAACCAGGGAGTGGTGTAACACAGTAAACACTACCAGGGAGTGGTGTAACACAATAAACACTACCAGGGAGTGATGTTACACAGTAAACACTACCAGGGAGTGATGTTACACAGTAAACACTACCAGGGGAGTGATATAGCACAGTAAACACTATCAGGGAGTAATATAACCCAGTAAACACTACCAGGGAGTAATGAAGCACAGTAAACACTACCAGGGGAGTGATATAGCACAGTAAACACTATCAGGGAGTAATATAACCCAGTAAACACTACCAGGGAGTAATGTAGCACAATAAACACTACAAGGAAGTAATGTTACACAGTAAACACTTCCAGGCAGTAATATAACACAGTAAATACTACCAGGGAGTAATATAACACAATAAACACTACCGGGGAGGGATATAACACAGTAAACACTACAGGGGACTGATATAAACACTACCAGGGAGTAATATGACACAATAAACACTACAAGGCAGTAATGTTACACAGTAAACACTACCAGGGGAGTGATATAGCACAGTAAACACTATCAGGGAGTAATATAACCCAGTAAACACTACCAGGGAGTAATGTAGCACAGTAAACACTACCAGGGAGTGAAATAACCCAATAAACACTACCAGGGAGTGATGTAACACAGTAAACACCACCAGGGAGTAATGTTACACAGTAAACACTACCAGGGAGTGATGTAACACAGTAAACACCACCAGGGAGTGATGTTACACAGCAAACACTACCAGGGGAGGGATATAGCACAGAAAACACTACCAGGGAGTAATATAAAACAGTAAACACTACACAAGGGATTGATGTAACACAGTAAACACAACCGGGGGGTGGTGTAACACAGTAAACACGACCAGTGAGTGATATATCACAGTAAACACTACCAGGGAGTGATGTTACACAGTAAACACTACCAGGGGAGTGATATAGCACAGTAAACACTACCAGGGAGTGAAATAACACAATATCACTACCAGGGAGTAATATAACACAATAAACACTACATAACACAGTAAACACTACCAGGCTGTAATATAACACAGTAAACACTACAGGGGACTGATATAGCACAGTAAACACTATCAGGGAGTAATATAACCCAGTAAACACTACCAGGGAGTAATGTAACACAGTAAACACTACCAGGAAATAATATAACACAGTAAACACTACAGGGGAGTGATATAGCACAGTAAACACTATCAGGGAGTAATATAACACAACACAACCAGGGAGTGGTGTTACACAGTAAACACTTCCAGGCAGTAATATAACACAGTAAATACTACCAGGGAGTAATATAACACAATAAACACTACAAGGCAGTAATGTTACACAGTAAACACACAGTAAACACAACCAGGGAGTAATATTGCACAGTAAACACAACCAGGGAGTAATATTGCACAGTAAACACAACCAGGGAGTAATATTACACAGTAAACACAACCAGGGAGTGATATAACACACTAAACACTACCAGGGAGTAATATGACACAATAAACACTACAAGGCAGTAATGTTACACAGTAAACACACAGTAAACACAACCAGGGAGTAATATAACACAGTTAACACTACCAGGGAGTAATATAAAACAGTAAACACTACACAAGGGATTGATGTAACACAGTAAACACAACCAGGGAGTAATATTGCACAGTAAACACAACCAGGGAGTAATATAACACAGTTAACACTACCAGGGAGTAATATAAAACAGTAAACACTACACAAGGGATTGATGTAACACAGTAAACACAACCAGGGAGTGGTGGAACACAGTAAACACGACCAGTGAGTGATATAACACGGAAAACACTACCAGGAAGTAATATAACTCAGTAAACACTACAAGGGAGTAATGTTACACAGTAAAACTGATATAGCACAGTAAACACTACAAGGGAGTAATGTTACACAGTAAAACTGATATAGCACAGTAAACACTTCCAGGGAGTGAAATAACACAATATCACTACCAGGGAGTAATATAACACAATAAACACTACCGGGGAGTGATATAACACAGTAAACACTACAGGGGAGTGATATAGCACAGTAAACACTACAAGGGAGTAATGTTACACAGTAAAACTGATATAGCACAGTAAACACTACAAGGGAGTAATGTTACACAGTAAACACTACAGGGAGTGATATAACACAGTAAACACTACAGGGGACTGATATAGCACAGTAAACACTACCAGGGAGTGAAATAACACAATAAACACTACCAGGGAGTGATATAACACAGTAAACACAACCAGGGAGTGATATAACACAGTAAACACTACCAGGGAGTGATATAACACAGTAAACACTACCAGGGAGTAATATAACACAATAAACACTACAGGAGAGTGATATAACACAGTAAACAATACCAGGGAGTGATATAACACAGTAAACACTACAGGGGAGTGATATAGCACAGTAAA
>NW_018405626.1:0-201 GCF_002113885.1 Mizuhopecten yessoensis
TCTAGTCTGTTACTAACCTCCCCTGTTGTACGTAATGTAGTCTGTGACTTACCCCCCCTGTTGGACGTAATGTATTTTGTTACTTACCTCCCCTGTTGTACGTAATGTAGGATGTTACTTACCTCCCCTGTTGTACGTAATGTAGTCTGTAGACAAACCTCCCCTGTTGTACGTAATGTAATCTGTTGACTGTAACTTACC
>NW_018405626.1:4307-4467 GCF_002113885.1 Mizuhopecten yessoensis
TTGTTACTTACCTCCTCTGTTGTACGTTATGTAGTCTGTTACTTCCCTTCCCTGTTGTACATAATGTAGTCTGTTGACTGTTACTTACCTCCCCTGTTGTACGTAATATAGTATGTTACTTACCTCCCCTGTTGTACCTAATGTAGCCTGTTTACTTACC
>NW_018405627.1:0-201 GCF_002113885.1 Mizuhopecten yessoensis
AACAAACATTAAATTTGCTGATACATTGTACACAATTTGTGTATAGCAATAATAACACTCTATATCACTAAAATCAGAAAATAGTTTTAGAGTAATTTGATGTATATATACATGTATTAAACCTTAGATTTGTATACTGTGTATTGATATGCAAAAAAAGCAATACTTTAAGACTATTTTACCTATTTTCGCAAAGTTGTC
>NW_018405627.1:2002-2231 GCF_002113885.1 Mizuhopecten yessoensis
GTGTATATGAAAATAATGAAAATATATATCCTACACATGAATCCTGGGTTTATCTGATTTCTGATGCTAGGTACCAAAACGCAAGCAGACTAACAAGGTTAATCCCACCAATACAAATGCCACTGATGATGAGATTGGTCAGAAGGAAGGGGAGACGACTGATGTACATGTTAATGGAATAGGCAAATAATACTGATTGATTAATGTACGTAAATACATGTGTATATTT
>NW_018405627.1:5100-32227 GCF_002113885.1 Mizuhopecten yessoensis
GCTCAAAGTTAATTATTTCTCTTGTAATTAAAATGTGAATGTCGACATGCTAAAAATAGCGCACACGCCAATTCACAGCATATGTTTCATAGCTCGTAGCACCCACTGCATTGATGTGTACACGTCCATAGAGGTGTACAATGCATATATATACACGTCTTTTGTGAGTCTACGTTATCTGGTGGGAAAGCATGCATTTATACATTTAGTTTCTGTGTTAAAGTTGGTTATATAATCATTGAGGGTTTGCTACTGATTTGTATGGATTCATGGATAGTGCATTGAAGTAGATTTGGGCCAATTGTGTGGGAGATATATTGAATGATTGAGTGGTTTTACGTCCGCCCTCACTACTGAGTAGTTCGAATATTTTTATCAGTCGAATCTATTGTATGGGCCTGATATACGTATTAGACAGCTTGAGGCTGCTGGGGAAAATCCTATCGGGAGTTAACGCAAGCCTATATACATATATATCCACTTCGGTACTCCAATTCCATATGGGAACCTTCCCCGATGCTGCTGAAGTTGATAAGAAAAACAAAATATTGAAGTGAAAACTATTAACTTAAAAACGATTAACTCATGTAACAGTAGTAGATAAATGATCAGCTGTAAGCAACTATGTAGTTGTATAAATATGGATACGAAGGTGTGAGTTTAAAAGAAACGATGTGTATTAAAAATTACAAGAACAAATATTTACAAAGTAGACTAATAACAGGAAAGGAGAGGGATGTATGCTATGATTTTTAACAGTTGACACATTTCTAGATTTGCAAAAACACAAGTCATTTATAAACTGTCTAACAGAATTGATGCAAGGTCCCTTGTTTCCGGGACCTGCCAATATGATTCAGCATTTCCAAAAACTTCAGTTGGAGAACTACGGGTCATTGGCCTCTTGTTACTGTCACATCAATTGCCTCATATCGTGGTGCCAATGCGACTGTGTACAAATTAGCATTGATGGCATACTCATCAATTAAGGTCCTCTAGCCTACTCTGTCGGTGTGATAGCTTGCAGCCGACCTGCTCCAACTTCATGAAAAAAACATAATTACGAAAATACCTGTTGTCATTAACAAAACAGGAACTACATGTAAAGCTGATAAGGCTGATATCCTACTCGCTGTCCTCCTCCTTAGCTGTGCGTTATGGAGGCTTACATCACGTTACCCCTACCTTGTGGTTTTGTTTCCCTTTTAAATCGGAATATACCAGCTTGTCACCCCTAGGGGAGATAGTCTCGTGCAGAATGACGCGATCTAAGTCATAACAATAGTATGGCGTCACGTCATCATTGCATTGCCGTCACGTGAATAGTAGCAGAGCATGGACAATAATTCTGGATAGCTGGAAAAGAATGCAATCAATGCTTATATTTCATGCAATCAGATCATGCGTTTATACCATAACAAGGGGCACATGGACCTTAACGGTCACCTGATATCTGATTTATTTATACAGAGAGATGCTTTTGGTTTTTAAAACATGAACAGAAATATTATTCAAAGTGACAAAAAAACAACAAAACCGCCTTATTCAATATCTAGCATACATATTTATGACTGATTTGAAACTAGCACCTCTGATTCTAAACAAGGAAAATGAAGATTTTAGCACACTGCCTCATTTGGGCCCCGTCCTACAGTACTTGGGGGTAGGGCTGCCTCAAAATATAAAATGGCAACTCAGGGTTATAATTCAAATCAAGTTATCAACATGTTATATCCAAAGTACCATTTGCCAATATAAACCATAACACATTTTGATTCTACCATATCTGGGTCTTGAAAAGAAGTTTTTAATTTTTAGTCAATTTTACGCTTTCTTGCCGCGCCCTTGGGGGTTGAGGACCTTATAATTCACACTTTTGGTTGACCTTTGGCAAAGGATGGTTTCTACAAAATTTCATTGATATTGGTTCAGGGGTTTTGGAGGGGAGATGTTGAAATTGTAAATAGTTTACAGACGCACGATGGACGATGGACGACGAACGACACACTACAAACGACGACGGACAAAAGGCGATTTGAAAAGGTCACTTGAGACTTACTCACAGGTGACCTAAAAAGTATTCGTGGTTCACTTAACATTTGATACGGTGTGCAGTTTTTAAATACCACCCGAGAACCAGTCTATGCATGTTGTCCACAGAGCAGTATTTCCCGGTAAATTCCGCTGTTGATGTCATCGAGATATTGTGATGTCGACGGTCGCTATGTTAAACAAAACACGGTGTAAGGGTTTTGATGACCCAGCTTTATCTATTTTGTGCGTGGCGTGATACCACGAACTGACAGTTTGCGTAATAAATCGGTCAGCATTACATACTGGGAACGTGTGTCAGTGTATATAGAGTACAGATTACAAGTGTATCACAACATGCAAACAATCGCGCTTTCATTAACAGGCGTTTAAATTAATTGATAAATACATGAAATTATGAAATAGCGAATGAAAAGTTAAATAAATCAATTACATTAATTGCCGATTGAACGATTAATTCAATAATGATGAACACATCGTTCAATTATTACAGCTTTGAATCAATCTACAAATTAAATCATTAAAACTATCATTAACTAAACGAGTAATCAGACAGACAGACGAAAGAACCGACGTATTTGAACTGTCATAAACCCTGAGATTGCCAGTGAGAAATATTTGACTATCGGCGGTGGTGGTTGTCGGGAATTACTAGCTATGACAAACCAGCAGCAAACAAACACTCTATGAACTTAACAGATGTGCTGAAAATTGTTTAAACACTGGCATAGCACCATATGACGTAACTAATCAATCATTTGGTCAGACTAGATGTAGCCCCTTGCCCCTCAAATTATAAGACGACAGGCTTGGATGTTTTATCTTGTTTATTCCCGTAGGAAAAACCTGTAATATTAACAAACGAATACAATAGATACATTTGATAACACATTGACCTGAACTTACATACATCGAATTGAATACAAAGACGCGAGTATACAAGACGGTAAATTACAAACGTACAATGACAATGTGAACATTACAGACAGACTTACCAGGGCTGATACGGATGGATGTTGACTCCTACGAGTCCTGAAGAGGAATGGCTGGAGAGAGTTGGGTTGGGACGTGACAGGACTCCGGTCTGCCCGTGCATTCCGTTTATACTCCTCACCCCATTCAACCAATCATACGCACGCACGTACATACTGACATGTATTTACTTATGTAAGAATGACAATGTTATGCACGTGATAGATGATGTGTTAGTGCAGTGAACCTAGTACACATGGGGTACAGGGTTACATGGGTTACACACTCCCCCGGTTTGATGAAAGCCTCCTGGCGCTACATAAAATCATATTAACATTTATTACATAGGTTATTGATTATATGAAAACTTATTGCACTAGTAACAATAACACATTATCACTGTCATAAAACCTGTTGCCTCGCTACCCACAAGGTTTCATTAAACAGTAATAACACGACCAGAATTATGATGTATGGACTATACAGATATAGAATGTACCAAAAAACGAGTAGATTTATTAACAAAGATCTTCCGCAATTATGGTAAAGAATATGCTTATATGCATATATTATCTTGTATAATGTAGGTCACCTTTACAGGTGATCTATCCACACCAGTGAATACAAATTCACTATAACTATATATAGGACACCTGCAGGATCTTGACAACTATTTGCACATTGTCACATAACGCTGCATAAGGGTTGGTCCAAATAGACATCCTCGACACCCGATCCATTCAATGTAGATAATGATGATACATGCTTCTGCAAGCAATGGGTTTTCTGATCAACGAACTGAATGGTTTGGCCAATCCATACCAATCCAGCACGTTGATCCAAACACATTGATGATATGATGGTAAAACAATACTGGATGATATGTATAAAACATTATATTAATAACTATACTTGTAATGAAATTGCTAGTCACCTGTTTAGGTCGTCCCTGAGGTTTGGCCTATCCATACCATCAAGGCTATAGACCATCACAGATCACGTTAAAAATACTTTAAAATACCTCAAGGAATCACCTCGACATATGTTAAAAACAATGACATGGATTTTAAAAAACTAGTGTTCGGTGTTGATACAACTTCTTGTTGACAGGTTTACATCAGACTTTTGAATGACTTTGCAGGAGAAAAACCCAATGCCCATACAGATCAGGTGGTTTACGTACACGTCCTGTACGTCTAGGTTCTTGAACCTCAGGACCACCTGGATCCGTCTGATGAGAGCTAGGTGAGCTCAAATCAAGGCTTGGCACAGACTCCCGCTCTCGCATAGAATTATGAAGCCCTGACTCAGGCTCATGCACACTGGAGTCACCTGTAGACTCCAGTAACTCAACTAAGTCAGAACTTTGACCCAGCTCACTCTCAGTGATAATGGTATTTGGTTCGTATCGAGTTAACGGTGTCTCATGTGCAGGGGTTATTCTTTTCGTCCTGCGTCGCGTGGAACGCCTCGGGTTATAAGGGGGTGATAACTTAGTCTCCATGCTGGAGTCTGAAGATGAAGATGAGGTTTCAGAGTCTGTCTGAGCGACACAAACTGTCCGTTTCTCACGTCTGTCCTTGCGGTCAGACGCTGTAGGGGGAACCTCCACCGGAATGGAGTTGAAAGGAAGCAACATGTTTCTATGCAGGGTACGTTTTCGTCCCCTTGCACCATCATGTGCAACTTCATACACAGGAATATCACTGTTGGGGATGTTAATCACCACACAGGGTTCCTGTTCCCACCTATCGGCCAACTTGTTTTTACCCTTGAGCCCTACCTTTCTTACAAGGATACGGTCTCCAACCTCAAGCTTTGAATCCCGAACCTTCCGGTCATACCGGGTTTTGTTCTGTTCGGATTTCTTCTTAGCTTCATTTCGAGCTGCCTTATACGCCACCTCCATCCTAGTCTTAAGTTTGCTGACATAGGAGGAGGGATCTACTGTACCCTGCTGTCCAGGGTCAGTACCCAAGAACGCGTCCACTGACAACCGGGGGTGCCATCCAAACATGAGGAAATGGGGAGAGTACCCCGTGGCATCACTCCTGGTTGCATTATAGGCCTGGACCATTGGTGCGACATAAGATCTCCAATCCTTTTTCTTGGACTCATCAAGTGTGGCTAGCATACCAATGAGTGTTTTATTGAACCTTTCCGCTGACCCGTTTCCCATCGGATGATATGGAGTGGTTCTAGATTTCCTAACCCCGGCCACCTTACAGAGTTGTTTAATGACACCACTCTCAAAGTTACGGCCCTGATCACTATGTAGCCTTTCAGGAAAACTGTAATACACTATAAATTTCTCATAGAGAGCTTTGGCTGTAGTGTACGCCTTTTGACTCTTACAAGGCACAGCTTGGGCATACCTGGTAAAGTGATCGGTTATCACTAGAATGTTTTCAAATCCGTCAGACGACCTTTCTAGACCGAGAAAGTCGATACACACCAACTCCATCGGTCTAGTCGTCTGTATGGGTACTAAACCAGCGGTAGGTTTGATAGGAGATTTCCTTCTTATGCAGCGACCGCAGGTCTCAACCTTTTCGTTTACATCTTTCTCCATACCTGGCCAGTAGAAACGCTGCCTAGCCAACCAAAGTGTTTTCTCCTTTCCCTGGTGACCAACATCATCGTGGATACCCCTCAGGGCGAGGGAATGGTACTGCTTTGGAAGGACAAGCTGTTTGATTTTCTGACCGTCAAGAGAAGCGGTTCTTAACAGGACACCGTCGTGTAAACTCAAGGTATTCCAAGTTCTAAGCATTTTCTGGACATATCGAGTTTCATCCTTGAGCCGTTTCCCCCTGGGATTAAAACCGGTTCTCTTCAGGTGTGAAACCCGCGCAATATCCGAGTCCTGACGCTGCTGTTTCACCCAGTCAATAGTCGCAAGTTTATCCGTTGACTCTGCACTCTCACTGGCCAGATAAGGCACAGAATCGTCAGACACACTTTCCGCTAGTGGGGCGACAATGACTGCTGATTGGCATATAGCCTTGACAACGTCAGTACTAACCTGGGATATGCGTGAGAGACCGTCCGCGTCAGCGTTATTTTTCCCAGCACGATACGACAAGGTGAAATCATAATTTGCAAGAGCAGCAACCCACCTGTGGCCGGTGGCATCCAGCTTGGCTTTTCCAAGCACATAAGTAAGAGGATTGTTGTCGGTCACCACTTCAAATGAATTACCATAGAGGTAGTCATGAAGTTTGTCCGTAACTGCCCACTTAAGTGCAAGGAATTCCATCTTATGTGCCGGATAATTCCGCTCACTTGGTCGTAGCCCACGACTAGCATATGCAATCACTTTCTCGCCATCTTCATGTTTCTGATAAAGCACAGCGCCTAGTCCTAGGCCGCTGGCATCAGTATGGAGGATGAATGGCTTAGTGAAATCAGCATATGCCAGAACTGGGGGATTCATCAGTCTCTCCTTCAAGGTCTGAAAGGCGACCTGCTGGGACTCTTCCCAGACCCATTCAGCCTTTGCCTTAGGTTTTTTCTTAGATTTAACCTTCGGTTTGACCTTAGATTTCTTATGCAGATCATGACCTTGCAAGAGTTGATTCAGGGGTTGTGCTATTGCAGCGTAATCTTTGATAAAACGCCTGTAGTACCCACTGAATCCTAGAAACTGACGAAGCTCCTTTACATTCTGTGGTCGTGGCCAATCTTTAACGGCAGACACCTTTTCAGGGTCCGTAGCTATACCGTCTTCAGACACGACATGCCCCAAATATGTCACAGATTTCTTAAAAAGCTCACATTTGGAAGGTTTTAATTTCAGGCCATGTTGGCTTAGTCTGGCAAAAACCGATTCCAACCTAGTCAAGTGCTCGTCAAAAGTACGAGAGAAGATAAGGATATCATCAAGGAAAATGAGACATTCTCTCAGATGCATGTCACCCATACACTTTTCCATCATTCTCTGAAAAGTAGCACCAGCATTACAAAGACCAAACCCCATTCTGTTAGTCTCCCAGAAACCCAGGTTACCAACAGAAAAGGCTGTTTTTTCTTTGTCTGCTTCGTCCATCTCGATCTGCCAGTATCCTGATCGAAGGTCCAACTTAGAAAAGTATTTTGACCCAATCAATGTGTCTACTGTGTCATCGAAACGTGGCAACATATACGCATCTTTACGGGTTCGCTTATTAAGCATGCGATAATCTATGCAGAATCGTAATGAACCGTCTTTTTTTCGAACCAGCACAACGTTCGATGAAAAAGGACTGTTTGATTCCCTTATCACACCCGCTTCTAACATTTCCTTTACGTGCTGACGGACCTCTTCGTATATACCGGGTGGTACCTTACGATACGGCTGTTTAAAAGGCCGGTCTTCTAAAAGCTCAATTGTGTGCTTCACGAGGTCCGTGCATCCTATATCAAAAGCGCTGGTGGAAAACGCATGTTTCCAATTCCCTAGCACCTGACGCACCCTAAGTAGTTGCTCATCACTAAGGTTCTCAGTATTTATCTGTATCCCAAGCTCTTCAGGAATTGATTTTGTTGCCTCAGTAGCTGGCAGGTTTGAAGCCAAGTTGTCAACGACCTGTACCTGATTTACTGAGCAAAGCAATGATCTCGGTGATATAATGATAGGCTTAGCCGTAATATTACAGATTTTAACCGGGATCTTCACGCTTGACACATGATTTTTAAGTTTGAGAACCCGTGGGCAAACTGTATACTTTAGGTTGGAATAGTCGAAGTTGTTTTCTGTTACTATGTTGTCGATTTCGGGATCTAATCCTCTGACCATACCGTTAACTACTGCAGACTCGTACGGAGCAACCTTGAAGGGTTTACGGTTAATGGACCGCACACCGTACGTGCATGTTATGCTATCTACAGCGGTTTTCCACATGGCTGGCATTTCTAACTCCTCTGATGAGTCTTTTACAAGCCTAATCACATTTGTACCCAACAAAACAGGGCACTTTTTGTTGTAATCCGTATCCGGCACAACTATCGCCAATATACTAAAGTTTGTTTCTCGCATAAAAGGTATTTGGACATCACACTCTATAAATCCTAAATAATTCAGAGCAGACCCATTTGCCACAGTGATATCCAGACCTAATAAACTCAGATCATTCATCTCTGGTTTATCTTCTAACCTGTCATAGAATGACTCTGCTATAGTGGATACCTGTGACCCACTGTCTATAAGACCTTTGACTTTTTGACCTTGAATGTAGACTATTCCTTCGTTCGAAACACCTAATAGCCTATCCAACACATCCGCTTGGCCATTTGATTGTTCACCAGCCTCTGGTTGGCCTACAGCAGAGACGGTTATTCTTTTGGGCTTTTCTGATTTTTTTTAGATCCATGGCCTTGATACTTAGAGTTTCCTTGCCCACGACCTTGACCTTTACTCTGACCTTGACCCTTACTCTGACTTTGACCTTGACCTTTGTGGTATGACTTTTGACTGTTTAGTTTTTCAAGTATTTTGTCAAACTTAGAGTCAATCTGAGAGACAACCTTCTCCTCCAATAGTTTCAACTTTTTGTCAAAGTCTTTCGAGATGTCACCTACGCTCAGTTGATCAACCTCGACTGAAACTGCTTGGTGCTGACCTTTTTTCTTTTGAGTAGTGTTGTTGGCCAATTCCAACTCGCTCTCCACTGTCCTGATCTCTCGTAAGAGTGAATCGTAATCAGTCAGGGTATCATACTTGTGACGAGTTTGACTCTTTAATTTATCAGAGTGTAGTGATGTCCAAAACTTATGCCTAAGAAGATCATTTTTGGCGGATTTTGGTAATGACCCATTCTCAATCGCGATTTGCAATACTTGCTCTAATCTACAACCAAAATTGGTAGCTGGCTCATCAGGTTTTTGTTTGGAGTTAAAAAATTCTTGCATAATCATGCCATGTGTAGCTATATCTCCAAATAGAGCGTCTAGCTTGGTTAAAATCTCCTGTGGAGTGGCCTTCTCTCCCAAATGAACCAATGTCCTTCTGGCAACACCCCGCAATGAGCGGCGTATTGCCTGAACCACCGTACTCTGGGATAATTCCTGGTCTGACATGAGACAACGAATCTCATACCTCCAATCAGAGTACAGGACATCCCCTTTCAAAGGAGGGTTCTCACCTGAAAACAGAGGTGGTTTAGGGGTTTGTTGAGGCCTTGAGTAAAAACTGGCCTCCGAGAAACTATGATCGCCTGCCGCGATTGAGCTAGTTCTCGGCCTAGTATAGGCGTCCTCCTCCACTGGTGAGAGTATACTCACCCTAGGTTTAGGAGCAACAGCGGGGGAAGTACGAGAGCCATCCCGTTGCTTAGGGATAATAATATAGTTCCCCATAGCTTTTAGAGATTTGATCAGCTCTTCCTCACTCATACCTTTGACTTCCCCGTCCTCTTTTTTTAGGTCCTTAGGATCAATCCCTAAATTGCTTATCGCCTCTGTATCCTTCAAAGGAGGGGGTAATTTATACTGGGATTCTCCATCCTCTGAAGTTAGAGCATTTTTTTCAGCCATGTTTGATCGAACTGGATTTCTCTTTTTTTTTTTACTTGAAATAGATAGATCAAATACAATCGGAGAAAATCTTCTCCGTCAGGCGTTTCATCCAATACCGAGCTAATAACTCGGATGGATGGATCCCGTCCTTAAATAGATCGTAGGCGACGGTACGATTGCGCCGACGGCTTGAGTACCTCAATACATCGAGGTGAAACCTTAAGGAGGTGACCCCTACTTTCTCGTTAACCCGACGGATGTAGGAGTTTAAGAAGTCTATCCGACCAACCAATATCTCATCCTGTTCAATAAACTGCTCAGGGTTTTTATGTCCCTTGCATCTGTTCCATATCCCTATACTATAAGGGGGAATCTCCAGGAATGTAAGTTTGACAGTTGGAAAATTTTGTAAAAAAACAACAATGGAGTCTATACTGCTCCTGACATACCCCTCACACTCTAAGTCTGAGGTATGTGCTAGGTTAATGTACCTTCCTACCTTGGTGGTAAGATCGCAGGTTCCCAACCAAACATATAAGACAATATTTTTATGTCTGCGCACTCGCTCAGGTAAAAAACATTGGAGCCAATGCAGTGCCTGACCAAAAGTACCCCCTGCCCTACACTGAAATTCCAGATTATAACCTAAATTTTTGATGATATCCTCATTTCGTTTCAAAAAATAGCCTTTACTACTGGTCACAAGAATGGGATATTTATTCAGAAAATGGGGTGGGGTAACAGGCTTTTCTATATATTTGGTTAACTTACTTACACTCATTTAGAAATATTCATGACTAAACACATGTGTACTAGGTTCTGAAAGTGCAAATGCTTTGAACTTACCTTGCATTCATGTGCTTGGGAGACACTCAGGAAGGGATACGGGATATGGGAAGGTTTTGCTACTCATGGTAATTCTGGTGATGGTGATGATTATGACAACGATGATGATGATGAATGCAGAAACGAGGATTAATGATCCCTGGTAAGACAAAAATTACGAATAAATATTAAACAATAAACATGTATAACGTACTAAATGTTGAAGTTGCTCAAAACAATTTTTTTTTTTTTTATAAATAAATTCAAATTTTTGGCAGTGTCCAAACTGGTTTCGGCATAATTTTCACACTTAGACGAAATCACATATGATAAAGAGTTCTCCAGGTCAGTCGACTGGCGTTCACGCCCGTGTCCACCATCTTAACTGTCCTCTTTTCCTCCTTAAAAACCCTTAGGATTGACCTGCCGAACCTTTTCCCAGGTCAGGTCCATCAACACCTCCACGCCATCATTTCCCCATGTAGGTAGTGTTCTCTTACTCTGGTTCCTTAGCGAACCGGAAGTCGCCGGTGTGACCTTCACCTTTGCGGGTAGGAGGGAATTCCGGAAAAACCATACACACAGGTTCGACGGCTGGCCCTGGTTTTATTTACGTGGGCGCCATTTGTAGCCCCTTGCCCCTCAAATTATAAGACGACAGGCTTGGATGTTTTATCTTGTTTATTCCCGTAGGAAAAACCTGTAATATTAACAAACGAATACAATAGATACATTTGATAACACATTGACCTGAACTTACATACATCGAATTGAATACAAAGACGCGAGTATACAAGACGGTAAATTACAAACGTACAATGACAATGTGAACATTACAGACAGACTTACCAGGGCTGATACGGATGGATGTTGACTCCTACGAGTCCTGAAGAGGAATGGCTGGAGAGAGTTGGGTTGGGACGTGACAGGACTCCGGTCTGCCCGTGCATTCCGTTTATACTCCTCACCCCATTCAACCAATCATACGCACGCACGTACATACTGACATGTATTTACTTATGTAAGAATGACAATGTTATGCACGTGATAGATGATGTGTTAGTGCAGTGAACCTAGTACACATGGGGTACAGGGTTACATGGGTTACATAGATATGACACTGAGGTAAATGTCTTTGATTTATTATGTTCTTCTTCTTAAAAATGTTTTGAAACATCCTATATTGGAAGGACGAAGCTAGCTGTAAAACCTCTAAAAGCACCAACGAAGCTGCTTGATCGCGTCGTGGAAGTGCTCTAATAACGCAAGTCATTGCTACTTATGGATGTTATGAGAACTCTTCATGAAGTTAATCACTCTTTGATTCCGGTTTGGTTTAACTTTGATTGATGACGTTGTTGTGAACTGTTTTCTACTTAAGGGTTTATCCATGCTGTGTATGATAAACCGTACACGCTTAAATTTGTTTTAATAGCATGCGTCAACTGTGTTCATGCATTATCAAAGAGAAAAAGCATGTACCTCCCATTTGGAAGTAGAAACCCATGTATTAGTCCCGTATCAGAACGTACGCTCCTATTATCAAGTACACTTATACTTGACAAAGGACAGTTCTAAATTTAAACCCCATGAACAATCCCTCTGTTCAGTGCATAATAACTATTCCCGTAGTTTTTATGACCGCGTAGAATGTCCCCCTTTTACCTTGACTAAACTGATATCAAAACGTTTCATTGTTTAGGTTAATTTGTTAACGCTACTACATATATTCATCCTGCAACTGAAGGAAAATGTAACATACATGTGAGTTGTAAAATGATCCTGTCGTTAAATTAATCGTGAAAATTATTGAATTAGCTTCGTAAAAAAACTAAAAACTAGCTCAGTGTCGTAAAAGACTATCAATTACAAATGTGTTATTACTTAGATTAGACATCCTATGCTACCATTCATCAAAATATACAGAAACAATTATATTTTAGAACTCTTTCGTTACGAAGGAGCACATTTGCCAGCATACAACTCAATTTAGCGTCATTTATTATTCTGATTGTTCTTGCTGTTATTGAAATCTGACAATTTAAACACGGTGACAATTTCGAAATATCGGAGAAGCCGAACCCGGACGTTGGACAGACTCCAAGTTTTCAATCCTTATCACTTGTATTTGATGATACGATCTACCTGTTTTAGTGTTTTTATCTACGTGGGCCATACCCACTTGACACATGACACAATGAATATGCATATCTGTTACTCATGTCGTTTACAATGTCCTTCAAATGACCTCTGAAAATAACAAAAATTGTATGGAAGCCAAAATTCGTAGAGCAGTACCAACATTGCTAAAATATGGTTACAATTTCCCACACAATTTCACATTGGAGATATGCGTCAACCAACGGAGGCATATCGTTGTCCGTTGAAACCTTAACTACAAAGACTGTTAATGTTAATAATTTTCTTAAGAATACTTTGACCAGTATTTTCCGTTTTTTCATTTGTCAGAGATGAATAATGAAATGGAATATAGTTTCAGAAAAGTGAGTAATAGTGATTTTGATATGTAATATAGTGAAAATAAATTGTACATTTAGCAGGTTCAGTGTTTTATGCTGTATTGAAGAGTATGGGCAATTCCGGTCAGGTTTCGTTACAGGGAGCGTCAGAAGCCACGATATTTCATCTAAGATTGACATTTCTTAACCCATCCACTTTTTATGCGACAGCCAACCGGCAGATATTCAATTGTGTTGCCTCTGCTCTCAACCAGATGAATGAACGGGTTGTCGAAAATTAAAACATAAACCCTAAAAATATTGGCTACCATCGGGACCATATGGGACAGCATAGGGATCAATAGTAGGGAGACTATAGGAATAACTATTTTAAATTCCTCTTCTTATGTAATTTCTGAGGGATTAGAAACAAATTTAATGTAGATAATCTAAGTGCAAAGGGGACACGAGTTTGTATAAATACAGGTTGCGTCTCCCTCTGGGGGGGGGNNNGGGCAGAGAGTCGGGCCAAACAGAGGAAAGTTAGGGAAATCTTTAAATGTCATCTTCATCCATACGAATGGAGGGGTTTTGGCAAGCGGCATTCATTTTTGTATAAATGGAGGGTATGGCCCCCTCGGGGCAGATGGTTGGGTCCCATTAGGGTGAGCATAGGGACACATTTTTGAAAGTATTATTTTTGTTTGTATGAATAGAGGGATTTGACACAAATTTAGTGATGAGCATCCTAGGACAAAAGGGATTTAATTTTGTATTCAGTGAGATATGGTTAAAAGGGACTCAATTTGTGTATTATAAACAGATGCTGTGGTGCCCTAGGGAGCAAAGGGGTGGGGTCCATGAAGGAAAACGTCGGTATTTTTTTGCAAACAAATCTTCTTTAAGAATGTAGGGATCTTAACAAAATTAAGCTCAGACAAATTGATATTAACAAGGACTCGATTGCATTCGAAAGGTCGAATGTGCGAATCCCATGGGGGCAGAGAAACGTTGCCCGATAAGGTAAATAGAGATAAATAATTATAAAAATCTTTTTTTTTCCATAAAAAGAAAGAATCTTAAACATATTTGATATATAGTACTTAACCTATGTTTATGTAAGCCATACCCTCACCTCAATGCGGACTGAAGGTAGGTATTTTAACAAAATTAAGCTTAACCAAATCGTTTATTAACAAGGACCAAATAATGTAAGAGTGTTGCTGAAAGACAGATTCACTTTTTGTAAATAGTTGAAGTATGATAAACATCAAGGTGAGCGTCACAAGTCCTTGATAAGGCTAACAGGCGACAGAACAATAAAGACCGATCAAATGTATATTTTTTAATAAATTAAGAAAAAAAAATTATGCTTCCATTTTTTACTGAAACATTTGTTCCATCCGTGTGTAGGCATCTGGTTAGATCCGAAATTACATGAACCATTTTACATCTACCGTGTAGATTTTGCACAATAATCTTCACATATCTAATAAAATATTCACCGAATTTGTCGATACGCACATATTAGCATGCGTACTGACATGGGAATGCACATTCTTTGTCAATGTTAATCCAAATGTGTCGTATCAACTTTGGTATCAGGACATTCACGAATTCTCCAAAAAATCCGCCTCGTCAGCATACAGATCGAGCGCTCGCAAGTATGGGCAGGGACAAATGACCGACCTTTGAAAGCTTCGTTCTGATTGGTCAGTCCGCTGTAGAATGACACGTCACGAGCATAGGCCACATAGTACTTTACTTCGTACTTGAAGCAAGGTACATACAACGTTTCTAAACATATTAGTTAAAGTGTGTTATAAAGGGGTTAGTATGTTGTTTTTCGTGTCTATACTTGCGATGAGAACTAATTGTGTAATTGACTTCCATATTTTGCACATAATTACATCAACATACTGCTTTGATTCAATATGCTGAACTATTCTATATTTCTACAGTGTTTGACAAGTGATATGACCTCCTTAATATTAACATGAAATTAACTATATACAAATTATTTCGTCTGTTTTAAAATCTTTAAAGTCTGACATATAACAGTATATTGAATTCTGCTTTTAGTGCAATAATCCTCACCCGTTTTAATATATTTTATCAAAGTATTGCCTTGATTCACAAGAGCTGGACACACAATCAAAATATCACCAGCATTTTAAACACAAGATACAGGGATAGCATTACTAACTATTTTGAATACCTTCAAACGCCGAAAGGTACATTTGCAATACGTCTCGTTTGAGAAATATCTAACTAAGACAAATTGTATTTGCTTATTGTAAAAGCTGAATATTTATTTTTGTTATAAGGGGAAATAACAGGCTATTGATAGTGAAACCTTGACCAGCCGTTACTTCATCACCTGGATGAAGACATTTAAGGAAGTCGGGACTCTCAAGTATGAATGTATCACCGCCTTTCGACAAACCCTTTTTTGATAGTGTTTTTTTTTTTATTAATAATGGATGCATGACTCGCCTCTAGTTTTCAGATTTATCTGATGTTGCATTAATGTATTTGCACGATCTATTATAAATGTGGTTTTAACATAATTCTTACGACATAATTCTGGTATAACTGCTCATAAAAAGTCACGAGGCAACCGAGTCTTTAAGTTAACTAGAAAGTAAAGGTAGCTCAGAATTAATGGTCAGCAAACAACAAAGTTTTAACAATGTCAACACAATAAAATGGATAAATATTGTTGCAAAACTTGTACAAGAGTTAGACATGCAGTTAGTGTCAAACCTGTGTATAATTTTGAAACATTTTCATTTGATAAATCACTTGAGGACATTGTCACAAGACTAGTTCTGCAGTTAATTTCCATCTCTGCATAAGTCTTTTTTAAAAAGGGGAAATGAAGGACTCCTAATCAGTACCGCATGCACCTGCATATACACATGTGTGATCTTGTAACGAATTATTTGCCCAATGAGTCCCATTGGTAGCAGTAGATACTTGTGGAGGTGTTTGTTCAGCAAAATAAGCACTGCGTGGTGATACAGCTTCCTGAACTTCAAAGTAATCTCAGCTCATGCTGGTAACTCCTAAATATCCATCCGTATCTTCAAAACTAAGAGAAAATAATAAAGAATCTAGACTTTATATTGCCAGTTAATGATATCAACATCACATACTATATACGTATGAGCTCCATTGAGGTCAAAGGTCAAGGGGAACTTTGGTGTAAGGTAATGTATAGTCTACAGTTGTCTATTTTACATTTAACTTACTCACCACTAATTCTACAATCTACATTTGAGACAAATTCAATCTGGTACATGTAACTGAGCGAGACTGGGATATCTCAGTCGAGAGCTAAGATTCTATAACATACATGTATCCCAACCGAGACATAAACTAAGGTTGGGTAGTTACATAATCTTAACCTGAGTAACTGATTATATCATCGACTTACTCCGCTTAGCAGGTCACTATACGTCAAATGGTTCAGTACTATTCATCTACTTTAGACATCACCATTAACGACTTTTTTTAGGTTTGTAATATTTTCATCTATATAAACATATCATATCCGAAAAAAAATGAATATATGTTGAAGCAAGTTTATATGTTTAACATTCAGTAATAAAACAGATAAAATATTGATCTTAATTTTAAGCTTGGGTATAATATTGAATTTATATATATGTAACCCGATATTTATATTGTGTTCATTATATGCATATGAAGATACACGTAAGCGTTCGTGTATATATTTTACCTGAAAGTACATCACATCAGAACAGTTAACCACACATCCACGTTCCTGAGCTCCGCTCGTCACACCTGCATTCCAGGTATCGGGCCCACTCAGTTCATGGCTACCGGCACATATCGCTCACCATTGTCCGCACTCGGGATCCTCGAAATACAATTGGTATTTTATTTCGTTGGTTTAAAGAAAACTATCAATAAGAAATATACATATATAACTTTACACATAAACAAGAGGTCCATGGGCCTTAACGGTTAACGAATAGAAATATTATTCAAAGTGACAAAACACAATAAAACAACATTATGCAATATCTAGCATACAAATTTATGACAGAAAACTATTTGAAACTAGCACCTCTGATTCTAATTAACGAACATAAAGACATTTTAGCACACTAACTCATTTGGTCCCACGCCCTACAGCCCTTGAGGGTAGGGCTGGCTCAAAATGTTCAAAGTATAAAACTGTCAACTCAGGGTTATAATTCCAATCAAGTAATCAACATGTTATATCCAAAGTATCATTTGCAAATACAAACCATAACCTAGGGTAATACAATTCACAAGTTTGGTGAAGCACCTTAAAACCTTTCCATCTATGACGGATATTTTATTTTACTATATCTGGGTCTTGAGAAGAAGGTTTTGAAATTTCAGTAAATTTGTCCCTGGGTGGCAATCAGGGCTGATTTGTGCATACCATCAACTGCTATCCAATACTGATAATGCTAACCCAAATTGAATTAATTATAATGTAAATATATCAAATTCTGGTCCAAAATGTGCCATGGAAGGTGTCTGCAAAATTTCATTGAAATTGGTTCAGGGGTTTTAGAGAAGAAGTCGACGGACGACGGACGACGCACGACGCACGACGCCGGAAAAAAGACGATCGCAATAGGTCACTTGAGACTTTGTCTCAGGTTACCTAAATAGCAAATATATTCTTTCACACCACCACACATGTTTTACCAATAATACAGTTTATTTATCCATCGCGCTGCGTAGTTATTTTACTTACTTTAGCTAACGGTGGGGATCTCAATCATTTCAAAGTTATGAAGAATAAAGTCCCTAAGGGTGAAGCCAGATCCCAGGGACCACTCTAATATATGATATTGTATTTTTTCTTAATGCCAAGCAATGGTATATATGGTTATATGGGGTGGGGATCACAACTGTCTCAAAGTTATGATGCAACCATTTAGTCCCTAGGAGTAGGGCAGAACCCCAGAGTCAATAATAATATCATAATTGTGTTCGTTTCTTGACGCCCATCAAACGTATATATGGTTATGGGGTGGGGATCTCAACAGTTTTAAAGTTATGGCACAGAAGTTAAGTCCCTAGGGGTGGGGCCAGTTCCAACAATCAATCCTAATATCATAATTATATCTGTCTCGTTATGCCCAGCAATAGTATATATGGTTATAGGGTTGGGATCTCAACTGTTTCATTAAGTTATGGCTCAGGAATTAAGGCCTTAGGGGTGGGGCCAGACCCCAGTGGGAATTCTTATATCATAATTGTATTCGTTTCTTGATGCCCAGCTAGCAATTGTATACCTGCTTATAAGTTTGGGATCTCCATAATATCTAAGTTAAAAAAAATGTTTGGTCCTGCCCCTCAGACCTAGGGGTCAGCCCTTAAATTGGTACAATTTTGAATCATCACTACCTGTTAATACTTCAATTGGTTGATATCCAACACTTCGTTCCAGAGAAGAAGCCCTTTTCAGCAATATGGCCAAATAACCCCTTTTTGGACACATCGTTTAGCCCCCGGGGGGGTGTCAGCCCCTCCATTTGTACAATTTTGAATCTCCACCACCTACGAATGCTCCTAGTCAAATTTGGTCAAATTCCAATAAGCAGTTAAGGAGAAAAAGTCGTTAAAAGGCACAGTGGTCTAGTGGTAGGACGCCGGGATCATGACCGAAGGGTTGCGGGTTCGAGTCACGTCACAGTGTTGTATCCTTGGACAAGATACTTTACTCAGCTTGTTCCAGTCTACTCAGCTGTAAATGAGTATGTGGTTGGGCAGTGCTAGAATTGTAGAATGCTAGCTTTGAGCGCAGAAATGGCAGCACCGGCTGTATTGCTCCCTAGGGAGTTGAGAAAGATATTGGCTGGTTGCAAAGGCCCTATAACCACGGATAATAATTTATGAACCGCCTTGTCACGACCTACGAACTAGGTTGTGATAAAGCGGTATATAAGAACCTCAAACTATTATTATTACTATTATTGTTTGAAGAAATTGTCGACAGACGGATTCCGCGGTATGGCATAAGCTCACTTTGGTCCTTTCTACATCTGAGCACTTATTACTTATAAAGCTTGTTAAGTTTATTCTGCTCATATCGGTGATCATGAATGGAATGATAATTTATTTGTCTTAGGAATATCATGTTATCTTTACTTAAAATCAATAAATGATTGTTGCAGTATTTATTACATGACCATTTTCATATCGTTATCAATTAATAGACTTTTATTGAGGTGAATATGTGGTCATAGGAATTATATGGACCTAAGGAAGTGACACTGACCTTCTTTTCGGTCAATATCAGCTTCTCAGGTTCATCATATAACCACATATCCACCGAAATAAAAGTCCTTAGTTAATTGTTATCGTTAAACAAGATTGAACATATGCAAATTGCACATTTGGAAGAGATCGAGCATTGTGACGTTAAAATTGAAATGACATCATAAGTGAATAATATTAACCTGCTGTTTTTCTAAAAATAGTAACATTTAGTCAATATCACAAATTAGTAACTTCCACGTGATTACCTATGATACTACAAATGAGATTGTAGGAAAATATGTGACATCTAATTTTACCCCCTATTCACTCAAGACCCTGATATCAGCCCAAGAGCCTGAGGGCTGATGTCGGGATCAAAGGCTAATACTGGGTATGATATAAAAATGGCCATGTTTTAAACTATTATGATATTCTTGTTAAGAATACAACAGAGATGTTTCAGATAATATTTCAAATTTTATTTGGACAAAATTTCAAATTTAATTAATGATAATTTATCAATTTTATAATAAAATTCATTGTATTCTGAACACGTATATGATAAATATAGATTTTGTATTACATTTACTGAATAAATCGCCATTTTTTTATGTAAAAGGAATATTTCTTCTCCGTGAGAACAACGCGTTTCTGGTTTGTAGTTTGTGTTCTGCGTTCCTGATGGACAATAACAAAAAATGGGCGAGATGATTTTCTAGTTGTGGAGGAGAAATTATTTCAATCTATCTGTTTTCATTTTGTGTAGATAACCAGTTGGCTACAAGTTTTCTATCGCTTACCGATTCGCAAATGAAGGAAATTCGCAAATGTTTTTCCTGAAGTTTTGTTTTGTTAAGTGATCATCTAGCTTATATAATTATTCTGTTTGCAAGTGTCTATAAACTTGGTCTCCATTAGCAGACCACGTACTTGTTTTGGAATCAGGCGCAATATAAACTATAATACAGATTAAAATCTGGATATTTAACCAGGCTGATACAGGCTGTGATGTCACAGGGCTGATACAAGTTATGTTATAACACATTAGGCTGATACAGGTAAATTATTACACACCTGACTGACACATTTGGGAGGGTTATATCGCATGGGTAAAATTGATTGTATTCTTAACAAGAATTCAGAAATAATGTTGAAGCAGACTCTCTACAAACCGGAACCCTCTACAATCCAGAACTCTCTACAAACCACCCAAATAATATGGTCCCTCTGGTGTTTGGTCTAAACAGAGTCCACTTATCATCAATATCCAGTCACATTTCATTAAGGTATTGTGCAGATTCAATCCAATGTATCAAGAGTATGATAATTAATTATGCATAGAATTTGCTGAACTTTAAACTCAGCCTTTGTCTTTCTATAATATGAAATATTGACCAAGACCAAAAAAAATCTGGACATAATATTAGTACGCTTATAAATTATGTGCATATATGGCTGAACTTCAAATTTAGCTTCAGTCTTTGTATATTGTACATGATTACAAAGTTTGATAACATTTGAATGACATTTAAGCAAATTACCTTGTGGAAACTAATGATGCTAATTAATTATATATGTACAGATTTTGCTAAAATTCAAATTTAGTCTTTGCTTTTTTTATAATACAAATATTGACAAAGTTTCATCAAAATCCTGTCACGATTGTTGTGCAGAAAACTTAAACCATCAACCAATCAGGGGGCATTATGCTTATTAATAATGCACAGAATTTGCCCAGCTTTAAACTTGATCAGTCTTTGTAAATTGTACATGCTTGGCAAGATTCATTAAAATCAAACAATATTTAGCCACAAACATCCGATCAAGGTTTTGATGGACATACAATAATATATTATAATTTTCTGTAACATTTACCTTTAGTTTAGGTGGCATTTTCACCAGGCTCTCCAAGTTATGATCATTTTTTTTGTCATACAGTGCGACATATTGGGACTGATTTGAACTTGATTGATGTTCAACTGAACACTATATCAATTGATTCCTCTCGATTGGTTTGGTTTAATTTTGTTTAACTTCCTATCAACAGCTAAGGTCGTTTAAGGACGTGCCTCCATGTGTGTATAGTGTATGCGCACTTGCTTGTGTGCATGTATGCAGGAGACAGGGTATGTTGGTGTGCTTCCCCTGGAACTTATTATTAATGGTGTTAACTTGTATTTGTAATGCTACAAATGTTCAGTGCAGAAGGATTTTCTTGGTTTTGAAAATTCTGTGCACTCATGTACAGTCATTACATGTGTGTTACAGAATGAAAATCTTGATAAACTTTCTTAAACACAGACAAAATCACTATCATATTGATGCTTTATAATGTTGCGGCATTGGATTTTGTCAATCACCGGGAAGCAGGAAGCTCCTTTGGTTAAGATTGTCATGTATAAGAGTTTGGAGGTCATAGGTTTGAATCTTGGTCTGGTGGCAATACCCATATAAGGATTTTGTGTTCATGTCCTCGGAGTCAAAGACTATGGGAGGAATGTATGTGAGCGGAACTGGAGTAGGTGGATCGCTGGCAACCAGTAATTAGCTCAATTAATCAGAGTGCAATCTAGAGTTCAGAAATCCAGGTTGAAATCCCAGACCGACCTTATTGAATCTGCTGAAATAGGTTTAATGTACTGACTATAATGGTTTTTATAATCATGATGTGGTCAAACATGTCTGAATTCGGTTAATAATTATAATAATAATAGTGATATAAAAAAATAACCCTCTATAATAATTATATGCTTGATATTCGAAGCATATTATTGGGTATATTCTTTTATTTTAACATTATTAATTAACAGAACTTCCGATTAACAGCTGCTGTGCATTATATAAGGGACCCGAGAATTTGCAATAGCTATATTTGGACCTAAACTAAGGTGTTCAGAGTAATTATACATGTTTAAGGGTTTTAGATTGACGAATTCGGAAACTCTGAACACCTTAGTTTATGACCAGATATAGCAGGTAGCTGTAACAAATTATCAGGTCCCTGTGCTGTGGTATGGGATTTAAGATGTGGAATTGACATAAAAAAATGTATGGGCCTATATGATTATGGTTTCACAATCTTTCTAGGGGTTTTGTCAAACAGAGAAAAAAAATGAGTATGCTAATTACTAATATCCCATAAGGCCTGTGATAAAAAAAAGAATCTTGTAAGCTAATTTTCACATCAATGTACAAGCGCCTCGCCGATGGAACGGAACAGAACGAGTGTAGAACGGAACGAAACGAAAGCTCCACTCGGACTGGGACGGAGCGAAACGGAGCGATTAGGGTAGAGAGTATTTAATATGGAACGAAGCAGAACGAAACGAAAAAAAAAAGTCTGCTACGGAAACGGAACGAATTGAATCTTGAGAATGAAATGAAATGAAAACGCGGATGAAATGGAATGAAAACGGAATGAAAACGCAAAATCTGTCAACTGAAACGCTGACACCCCTGTACCTCGGTTTGGCGATATAGTCGATACACTGACTGGAGCAATTTTTGTTCTCAAAATTTAACCTGAAAGTAGGTTATTGGCAGGTTGGGGATGACAAGGCTAAGACAGCTTTTAATGTTGGTAAGTTAGGCTTGTATGAGTGCAATCACATGGGCTACGGTCTTACTAATGATCCAGCCACCTTTCAGAGGATCATTGAGAAGTGCATGGGCGAGATACATTTAAAGGAATGTTTAATCTTCATAGATAACATACTCATATTTTCAAAAACATTCAAAGAGCATGTTCGTAGTCTAGAGGCAGTTTTCAATATATTAGCTGAACATGCCATGAAGCTCAAGGCTTCGAAATGCGAGTTTTTCAAAGCCCAGTTACCTATTTAGGACATGTTGTATCCGAGCATGGCGTATCCATAGACCCTGAATATACGAAGGCAGTCACTGAGTGGTTAAGGTCAGAGAATATCAACGAGCATACGAGACGCTGAAGGCTTAGCTGGTAGATCCGCCTATACTAGTATATGCTGATTCATCGTTGCCGTTTGAACTTCATACAGACGCAAGTTCGCATGACCTTGGGGCTGAGTTGTACCAAACTCAGTCTGGTGAAAAGAGAGTGATAGCGTACGTCAGTTATGGAATACGTCCCAGTGAGCGAAACTATCCGGCTAATAAGCTTGAGTTTTTGCCACGTAAGTGGGCGGTAACAGACATATGCCATGGACACGTCTATGCCAACTCATTCCAAGTCGTTACCGACCACAACCCGCTAACTTAAGTGCTCACTAAAGTTAAGCTGGACGTAACCAGCCACCGCTGGGTAGCATCATTAGCAAACTATAGCTTCACGCTAAGGTATCAGGCGGAAAACCAAAATCAGGACTCTGATGGACTTTCTCATGTGACCGAGTTGACACAGAATATAGTTAAGGCTATATGGATTTCTGTCCACACTTCTGATCCATTGGTAGAGAGTGTGTGTAACCACTCCCCCGGTAGCTAAGGTGGGTGTAACTACCGCACAGAACTTGAACAAGGTAGACTGGGTAGTTTGAGGAAAGGTTTGCATTTGCATATAAACAGTATTAATTGTATACTCATATAATTGAAATGAAATGGAAAATCTTACATGTATTAACCGGTTCATATTTGAATACATTTATCCAAATGTCTACGTCGTTAAGCAAAGTAACATTAATACCATTGTTATGATGATGCTAATTACTTTGCAATTTGTCATAAAGGTTCATATGTGAAAGGAACATAAACAAAGTGTTAATAACTTAATGCGAAATATGCATTGCATTAAAGTAATATATATATATTTTTTTTATGTGCTTTAAAGAAAATCTCACTACCAACAAATGAATACAAATGAAATCCAGTTGCCGTCTCCTTACGAAGACATTTCCGGTGGTAAGTCATCTGTTATATACCGTGCATCTTTAATGATAGCGTCAGGTATTTTAATTGTTTACATCTTTGCGCTGATAACGCGACAGCTAGGTTAGGTATACATCGAAACAGCATGGCACACGTATAAGCATTATCAAAACATCCGCCACCATATCATATTGACGATCATAAATCTTAATCGTGATTGATTTTAGAAACCCTCTATTGTAAGTTTATCTTTCATAAACCTACATATATTATGGAAATAACGATATTCGGAGCAATCTTTCGAATACGGAATCAGTTGCGAAATATGTAAACGCCGTAAGATAGGAACATCGAGGAAACAAACCTAGATCATTATATATCACAAGTTCAAGCTAAATCATGTGTGCACCTCTCAACGCAAACAGAATTTTCTTAATTGATTCATAGGCATGCATGTCAAATTAAGCAAGTCCTGTATCATTATTTTGTTCAAGGTTATTTTAATTGTCTGCCATGTGATTGTTTATTTTTAATAGATATTATTTTTTGATCAGTCTTTTTGATTGGTTAATAGACAGGAACATATATCAAGGTGTAATATCAAAGTTTACATTTGCAGGGAACGAGGTTGCCACTACGGAAAATAAAAGGAGAGTTAATGTCATTTGATTTTAGATATGATATATATGTACGCTTCAAAACACACATATGCCAGTTTATACTGTTAATGTTACAAAACTTTTAAAGAATATACTTTGGACACTCAAATTTATCAGTGTTCACAGCAAGGAGTATTTTCTAAACAGTTGTGCAGTACTAATTTAAGATTTGTGTCCACAGAAAAAACTACGAGTCACTACAGGGCATTTCAATTACACACGTATAGGAGTAACTGCAAAAAGACGAAGGTCAGCTGTCTTATTTAAGTACATATTATTGTTTCTACATTAAAATGCAAATATGTATAGTACCTATACTATAGTACAAAGGTGTAAAAGCAGCAACTAACGGGAACAAACAAGTGTGAAATGCTAATCTAAAATGACAACTCCAAATCCATGCAAGGTACTACTTGATTCAGGTTTAAACATATTTCATTAGTGACGTGATTACCATGGATTTCTGAGAATGCTTATTCTTTTTTTTTTTTTTTGGGGGGGGGGGGGGGGGGGGGGGGGGGGTTTNATTGTGTCGTATAAAAATGAGTCCTGGAAACAAACAGATATCGGCAGTGCATCATTTTAACATACAACGGGCTTCAGATGGACCCTCAGTCAAATTCAAGTTCTTCGCTTGAAACGTATGGTTTGATATTGTCCTATTACAAGGGCGACGTCTCCTTTGATTCAATTACGGTCAAACGTAAGGATGGCGTTGCTTTAATATAACATCGCAACACTCGGAGTGCATGACTACCAATGACGTTCTTAATCGTTTTCGTCGTCGTTTGAAAAAAGGTTCAGAGAGTGAGACAAACGTATCACTGTGTTTAGGGCGTATCGACGTTACAGTAGACGTCCATTTCTGGAACACCAAACTGCTGTGTCCTACACAGATAACAGTACTAAGAGCAACACATACAGAAGTGCTAAAGCCAAAAGCCAAAATTGTCTGTTTGTATTAAATATCCATACCTTTTTGGTGATGTTCCTCTTGCCGAAATGTAAAGTGGAACGAAAGACATGGCCCAAATGTCTTTCATTGTACATCCATCCCACTGTATTTTCTAGGAGCATTTATATCAAACTCATATTGTTCATCAGTACATTTTCATTTATCTGTAAATGTCATTTATTTAAATAAAATGGTATTTCATATCGCCTTGTTTATTTGATATTCTTGTTGTATAGATCTAAGTTATTTAAAAGCGTTTGCAACGTTATCAACAATTGACAAATATTGATTAAGAGAACAAATTATTCCATTCGTACAAAGCAACTGTCTATTTTTTTCTGCAGCTGGTGAAATGCAAGCTTTACAATCAGACAATATATCATCACATTATCACCTCAATGTTTTGTTGTCGAGGTCAGCACTAAGTAGGTACTCCAGTAAGAGAGTGTAATTCAGTTATCCGGTGACAAGAAAATATTTGAAGAGGGCTTACCATCCCGCTGTGTTTGTCTAGGGCGTTTGTGTCGTAATAGATGAAAGGTAAGTAGGCAGGTTTTACAACTTAGATGTGATATATGGTTTTGTACTTCAGTCAGGTTATTGAATCGGAGGTATCAAAACACATATGCATTACTTCTCAATAGACTTGCTTTGAAGTGATTATGTACAATCGGGTTATATCTTGTTATTTCCGTCACTTAACGTTTGTTCTACATTTTTTGAGATCCAAGAGAATTACCACATCCAGTTTTACTCCATATTTCATCTATATTTCAAAGACTATGTGCACTGTTTGCTAACTTCACAATGGATATTTGATAAAAAAACAAGCTTTAAAATCAGACAATATATCATCGCATTATTACCTCAATGTGTTGTTGTCGAGGTCAGCACTAAGTAGGTACTCCAGTTAGAGAGTGTAATTCAGTTATCCGGTGACAAGGAAGTATTTGAAAAGGGCTTACCATCCCGCTGTGTTTGTCTAGGGCGTTTGTGTCGTAATAGATGAAAGGTAAGTAGGCAGGTTTTACAACTTAGATGTGATATATGGTTTTATACTTCAGTCAGGTTATTGAATCGGAGATAACCAAACATGTATGCATTACTTATCAATAGACTAGCTTTGAATTGATAATGTAAAATCGGGTTATAATATCTTGTTATTTCGGTCACTAAACGTTTGCTCTCCTTTTGTTGAGATCCAAGAGAATTACCACATCCAGTTTCACTCTATATTGTATCTACATTTCAAAAACTATGTGCACCTCAGAATGAATATTTGATGTTGCAATCATAATGTTCATAATACCTTATTACTGATGTATCATCCATCATTTTATTTACTGGTTATCTTTGTTTTCTGAGATCAGTTAAATGAAATATAGGATAAACATAGCCAGTATACATTAAGGATGTTTTCGATATATTATAATCGACATGGACAGTTCATGTTCACCATTTTGCACGTGCTGATGGAAGCTGAGCAACTATTATTGTGTGACATAATATGCATTAACACCAAATTCCTATGTCCTGTTGATGCATGATGACCAAACTCTCCATCAAAACAGATAATTTATTTTGACCATTTGTTT